>NC_034177.2:14139713-14372213 GCF_002021735.2 Oncorhynchus kisutch
ATGCCTAGTCACTTTACCCTGCCTTCATGTACATATCTACCTCAAATACCTTATTATTATCTATCCTGATGCCTAGTCACTTTACCCTGCCTTCATGTACATACCTACCATCAAATACCTTATTATTATCTATCCTGATGACTAGTCACTTTACCCTGCCTTCATGTACATATCTACCTCAAATACCTTATTATTATCTATCCTGATGACTAGTCACTTTACCCTGCCTTCATGTACATATCTACCTCAAATACCTTATTATTATCTATCCTGATGCCTAGTCACTTTACCCTGCCTTCATGTACATATCTACCTCAAATACCTTATTATTATCTATTCTGATGCCTAGTCACTTTACCCTGCCTTCATGTACATATCTACCTCAATTACCTTATTATTATATATCCTGATGCCTAGTCACTTTACCCTGCCTTCATGTACATATCTACCTCAAATACCTTATTATTATCTATCCTGATGCCTGATCTACCTCAAGTGACTCATACCTCTGCACATTGACCTGGTACTGGTACTCCCTGTATATACCACCATTCTTGTGTATTTTATACCTTGTTACTATTTTTATTATTATTTAAAAATATTTTTAAACTGCATCGTTGGGATGCTCGTAGGGAAGCATTTCACTGAAAAGTCTACACCAGTTGTGATATGATTTGATTTGATTTGAACCAGCCAGAGAGAGACTTTGGGCCACAGAAGGTTGGTGGCACCTTAATTGGAGAGGACGGGCTCATGATAATGGCTGGAGCAGAATTAGTGGAATGGTATCAAATACATCAAACACATGGTTTCCATATGTTTGATTCCATTCCATTCGCTCCGTTCCAGTGATTGTTATGAGCCGTCTTCCCCTCAGCAGCCTCAACTGATTTGGACGTAGTGCTGCATTTTAACCTTGGAAAACTATTTTGTACTTTTGCCATTTCACTGTGGCAAATTATGTTTTACTTTGTCTCTCGGTATCCATCAAATAACACTGTTTTACTTTGTCTCTTGTTATCCATAAAATAACACTGTTTTACTTTGTCTCTCGGTATCCATAAAATAACACTGTTTTACTTTGTCTCTTGTTGTCCATAAAATAACACTATTTTTATTTTATATATTCGGTATTCATATAATAACACTGTTTTATTTTCATTAAAATATAAAATATCAGGCACCAAAATGGCCACTTTCTTGCATCAGCATTTTTGGTATTTGGTCTTTTAAAAACCGGTAGGGAATCAATCCAGATGGGAAAAGGTGTGTGGTTTGTGTTCAAGGTGGGTGTGTTTATTTGGGTTTGTATTTGAGTGTGCATATTTGGTATTAGCGCCTGAGTGCACATGGGGTGGAGAGGGGGGTAGAGAAGGGGTTGGGGGGTAGGGGCATAGGGGGTTATGGGATAGAGGGGTAGGGGTATAGGGAGGGTATGGGGTAGAGGGATGGGGGAGAGGGGTAGGGGTAGAAAGGTAGGGGGCTCAATGACTGGAAGTCTATGGGACCCATCACTGTGCTAACGCAAGTAGCCCCCCCCCCCCCACCCCGAACCCCCCCAAAGAACACCTTTCACAGGGCCTGTCCTGCACATGAACACACTGTACCTGAGACATGTGACCACGGAAGGGGAAAAACGCCTCCGAAGCAGGAAAATGGGAAGTGGCGTGCATACCGCGACCTTGAAGTCAAAGTGGGCGTGTGTGGGTGTGATGCATCCGATAGGCGAGGTGTCACGTCTGTCTGGCCGTGTATAACCCGCTGCACCGCAGTCCGGAGCCAGAACGACACAATTACCCCCATCAAGTTCCCTTGGCTAAATATGATTTGACCAATCAGCATCATTTGAAGCGTTCTGCATGAGGTCGCCGGCAACTGGTTTTGCACCAATCACGCCCTGTGAAGCTAAGCACCCAGCTAATAGCTTGCTGCCATTTGACAATTTAGAATTTTAATCAAGGGGTGTAAGAAAATGGGATGCGCCGGGGCGCCACACAAAAGGATGGCAGGTCAGGCACAAAACACGTGGATGGACAAGTCAAGCGGAATCTGGAGATCAACAATATGTCCGGGCTCCCCTCTCGTTAGGCTGCTGTATGTTGTGATTGGTAACAGTCTATTTGATTACGCTTCATGGCTTTATTTCACGCTCCATGATTTCCCCTGTAACAGCTTAATTACATTGCTTTTGCCACGTAACTATATTTGGTTTAAATTCAACTAATAAGCGCAAGGAAGCATTTGATATCAACTGGTTTGTAGTTATATTGAATTACTTCAAAGAAGTACCTGGTAACAATCGTTCTTTTCTAGTAAATAGAAGGTAAAGTTGGTTTTGAATAATCATCCGCCACTCGTCTGTGTATACAGGCTGTGCTCTACCTCTCTGGCTCTCACACTGTGGTGTGAACAGACTGTTTCTGGTTGGTTCCTAGCCCTGGCACTAGCAGGGAGCCATGCATGAGAGCCAAATGAAACCACAAAGCAAAGCCTATTAATTAAACCCCTACCGCTATTTTGGCTTCCTCCCCTTCCTCCCCTGCTTCCCACCAAATGAGATCAAATCAACCTTCAAATGACCAGGAGACACGTAGATCCGTCTGACATTCCCTGAACTTCATCAACTAAAGAGTGATGGGTTGACAGCGGTGAATGTTCTTTGAAGGGTTGCAGATGCTTCTGTTTGGTGTGGTAAGTCATTTCTTCTTCGCATATTCTTTTCTCTACCTAACTTGGGGACATAACCAGTGTGGGGGTGAATCAAATGTTCTACTTACAGATGTAGTAGTACTCGTGACCCGGCCGGAACTCAAACCCTAGTGAGAAGGGAGTGAAGAGCTGGAACTTCTCAGAGAACTTGAGTGGTCCGTTGGGGCTCTGTGGCCGGTTGCACTCCCAGCGCTTGAAGCCCTTCATGCGGTGGTCGCAGGTGGTGTAGCCGTCGTAGTTGACCATGAAGAGGATGTAACGCTCCATGCGCTCCAGGGGGAGCGGGTCCTCGTAGTGGGGGCAGTAGATGTCCAGGTAGTCGTTGATGGCCACCTCCACGGTGTACTCCCCATGGAGAAACCTGCAGATGAGACAGAGGCTAAATATTAACATCAACTGTTTTATAAACATGTAATATAGGCATGTACTCTAACAGAGCTCCAGATGAAACATCGTTAAAGTGGCCAATGTTGCTCCCCCTGAGTGACCCAACTAAATGACTATGCATTCCACCTAAAGCACTCTCAACAACAGACTTGGGCCCAAAACACTACCTATCAACACCACCTATCGTCCATCTGATACATACTAATACAGAAAGGTATGAAGACAGCATAACATGGTGCTAATATTCTATGGACAAAGGAGCTGGGTGAGGAGGATGAGGAAGAGGTGGTGAATTGGTGCAGAAGGAGGAAAACCTCCAGGGGTTCACAGGGGTTCACACACATTAAGCTCTTTCACAGGGCCCTGGCTCTCGTCCAGCTATGGCCAAATGACTGTCGCCCATGGCTATTTCGATACAAATTGAGCACCTGCACGGTGGTGCATGTTTACAGGGAGCTATACTGCCCTTGCCCCCATGGCTATTCGCTTCATCGCGCGGGGCCAAGTGAAACGCAAGCACACAAATCATAGCCTAGAAGACAATTGCGTGGCTCCATCTCCACTTTCTCCAGGCCCTAGTCCTCTGTCTGGCTCAATCACACTACATGTGGATTTTCCTAATAGTTTTGCGGAAGTAACAAGTTGTTTGGGGGCATCGGGGGGCACGTGCTACGCCACTGTTTATAACTATAGGTTAAGTATAACTGTAAGAAATCTAAGATGTGTCAAATAAATGATATCCAGCTCAGGGCTCAGCTCTGCATTTGGTTTGTTACCTTACTAGTTAGGTGGTTAGATGTCAAGATCAACATCCCTGTTTGCCTACTTTTTTAATTTGTAAAAAAACTCATTTTGGGGGGAAAGTTGTAGTTTTTAGCGCCCCTTGTGTGCACATTCGGTAACTTCGTATTAGAGGTCGACCGATTATGATTTTTCAACGCCGATACCGATTTTTGGAGGACCAAAAAAGCCGATACCGATTAATCAGCTGATTTTTATTTATTTATTTGTAATAATGACAATTACAATACTGAATACTGAACACTTATTTGAACTTAATATAATACATTTATAAAATCAATTTAGCCTCAAGTAAATAAAGAAACATGTTCAATTTAGTTTAAATAATGCAAAAAAAAGTGTTGGAGAAGAAAGTAAAAGTGCAATATGTGCTATGTAAGAAAGCTAACGTTTCAGTTCCTTGCTCAGAACATGAGAACATATGAAAGCTGGTGGTTCCTTTTAACATGAGTCTTCAATATTCCCAGGTAAGAAGTTTAAGGTTGTAGGTATTATCGGAATTATAGGACTATTTTCCTCTATACCATTTGTATTTCATTAACCTTTGACTATTGGATGTTCTTATAGGCACTTTATTATTGCCAGTGTAACAGTATAGCTTCCGTCCCTCTCCTCGCTCCTCCCTGGGCTCGAACCAGCAACACAACGACAACAGCCACCATCGAAGCAGCGTTACCCATGCAGAGCAAGGGAACCAACCACTCCAAGGCTCAGAGCGAGTGACGTTTGAAACGCAATTAGCGAGCGCTAACTAGCTAGCCATTTCACTTTGGTTACACCAGCCTCATCTCGGGAGTTGATAGGCTTGAAGTCATAAACAGCGCAATGCTTGACGCTCAACAAAGAGCTGCTGGCAAAACGCACGGAAGTGCTGTTTGAATGAATGTTTACGCGCCTGCTTCTGCCTACCACCACTCAGTCAGATACTTAGATACTTGTATGCTTGTATGCTCAGTCAGATTATATGCAACGCAGCACATGCTAGATAATATCTAGTAATATCATCAGCCACCATGTGTAGTTAACTAGTGATTATGATAGATAATTTTTTATAAGATAAGTTTAATGCTAGCTAGCAACTTACCTTGGCTTACTGCATTCGCGTAACAGGCCTTGTGGAGTACAACGAGAAAGAGGCAGGTTGTTATTGCGTTGGACTAGTTAACTGTAAGGTTGCAAGATTGGATCCCTCGAGCTGACAAGGTGAAAATCTGTCGTTCTGCCCCTGAACAAGGCAGTTCCTAGGCATCATTGGAAATAAGAATGTGTTCTTAACTGACTTACCTAGTTAATAAATAAAGTGTGCGAAAAAAATCGGCAAATCGGCACCCAAAAACACAGATTTCCAATTGTTAAGAAAACTTGAAATTGGCCCTAATTAATCGGCCATTTCGATTAATCGGTCGACCTCTACTTCGTATATACCCCGGTAGAGAAACGGTATAAACATCTGTATATGGCCCAACCATATACAACCGTAGTTTACACATCAGAACTGTTTTCATACATGTGAAATCTGGTCTTGGTGTGTGTACTGTATTTATACTGTGTACTGTGTTTCGTAATTAACCACATAAACTCTGAAGCCAATATTTTTTTTACATTTTACCTTTATTTTACTAGGCAAGTCAGTTAAGAACAAATTCTTATTTTCAATGACGGCCTAGGAACAGTGGGTTAACTGCCTGTTCAGGGGCAGAACGACAGATTTGTACCTTGTCAGCTCGGGGGTTTGAACTTGCAACCTTCCAGTTACTAGTCCAATGCTCTAACCACTAGGCTACGCTGCCACCCCCACTAGGCTATGAAGCCAATATGTGAAAAGTTTTGACACACTGACCCCAAATTCACAGACTGGCCCGTGAATAAGTCACCCCCAAAGAGTCCCCATTGGACGGTGCGCCACTTCTCCCTCTCAAATGTCCTTATCAGTCGTGCCATGAGGCCCATAATCCTTCAAAGGGCTTTGATGGGGAGAGGTGACGACGCCATGTTGAGTCTTGTAGTGATAAACCTGTGCACAAACACCAGCCATGTTGGTGAAAGTATCGCCAGATCAGTTGCAGCTCGTGGGCTCAGAGCATGGAAAAGTGAGGGGGCATAGGGGACCACCAGGGGGGTAAGATGGGGGTACGTACGGGTTATGGAGGGGGGAGAACGGAGTTGCAGGCAGGCCTGGCATCAGATGACAGCTAATCTGAGGGGGTTGGAATTAGTGTTAGAGGGGCCTATCCAGCTGCTGTGTGAGGATCTTCTCCAGTCCCCCCCCCCCCCCCCTCCCTGCCAGCTGCTGTGTGAGGATCTTCTCCAGTCCCCCGCCTACTACCCCCCTCCCTCTGCTACATTCCCCCCCAACCCACGTTCAGGATTCAAATGGTGCTTGCAAACTCCCTCCTTTCCCTATCTGTTATTTCTCATGGTTCCTCGCAGCTTTACCATCCATTAATGGCCAGTGGAGGAAGATTGCAAGTCACTAAGGGCCAGCGGAGGCAGATTGCCAGTCACTAAGGGCCAGCGGAGGCAGAATGCCAGTCACTAAGGGCCAGCAGAGGCAGATTGCCAGGTATTAATGGCCAGCGGAGGCAGAATGCCAGTCACTAAGGGCCAGCAGAGGCAGATTGCCAGGTATTAATGGCCAGCGGAGGCAGAATGCCAGTCACTAAGGGCAAGCGGAGGCAGATTGCCAGTCACTAAGGGCCAGCGGAGGCAGATTGCCAGCCATTAATGACCAGTGGAAGCAGAATGCCAGTCACTAAGAGCCAATGGAGGCAGATTGCCAGTCATTAAAGGCCAGTGGGGGCAGATTTCCAGTAATTAAGGGCCAGTGGGGGCAGATTGCCAGTCATTAATGGCCAGTGGGGGCAGATTGTCATCATTAATGGCCAGTGGGGGCAGATTTCCAGTAATTAAGGGCCAGTGGGGGCAGATTGCCAGTCATTAATGGCCAGTGGGGGCAGATTGTCATCATTAATGGCCAGTGGGGGCAGATTGTCATCATTAATGGCCAGTGGAGGCAGATTGTCATCATTAATGGCCAGTGGAGGCAGATTGCCAGTCATTAATGGCCAGTGGAGGCAGATTGCCAGGTATTAAGGGCCAGTGGAGGCAGATTGCCGGTCATTAATGGCCAGTGGAGGCAGATTGCCAGTCATTAATGGCCAGTGGAGGCAGATTGCCATCATTAATGGCTATTGGAGGCAGATTGCCAGTCATTAATGGCCAGTGGGGGCAGATTGGCAGTCATTAAGGGCTATTGGAGGCAGATTGAGGAAGGGTTTGATGGAGCTCGGTGACACTTTGTAGGAAATGACCTCGTTAAGCAGTCAGGTGGGAGGAGAGGAACAATATCAGATCCGAATATCAATAAAACAGCAGCCAGGGGTGTGTGTGTGTGTGTGTGTTGTGTTGTATTGTGTTTGTGTGTGTTGTGTTGTGTTGTGTGTGTGTGTGTGTGTGTGTACTAGCTAGCTAATGTGTACTCGGTAGCTGCATACGTAACAGTGGTTAACATAATGCCCTGGATCATAGCTAGTGAGCCGACTGGTATGTACGTAGCACACTGACACCCTGGAACAAAGCTACTGACTCATGCGATATACCCGACTAACAAATTTCTACAGGTTGTATGCACACATACCATCTGAGATGCACACATACCATCTGAGATGCACACATACCATCTGAGACGTAAACATACCATCTGAGATGCACACATACCATCTGAGATGCAAACATACCATCTGAGGCGTAAACATACCATGTGAGAAGCAAACATACCATCTGAAACACAAACATACCATCTGAAACGCAAACATACCATCTGAAACACAAACATACCATCTGAGAAGCAAACATACCATCTGAAACACAAACATACCATCTGAAACACAAACATACCATCTGAAACGCAAACATACCATCTGAAACACAAACATACCATCTGAGAAGCAAACATACCATCTGAAACACAAACAAACCATCTGAAACACAAACATACCATCTGAAACGCAAACATACCATCTGAAACACAAACATACCATCTGAGAAGCAAACATACCATCTGAAACACAAACATACCATCTGAGCTGCAAACATACCATCTGAAACACAAGCGCATGGAAAGCTGGATGCTTCTCTGATGGTTTGCTCTGACAGCCTATAAACACGCACTAGCGCCTGGCCCAGCCTCTTCAAGACGTGGATGTAGATTAAGGCAGCCCCCCACACCTCTCTGATTCAGAGTTAACTGGGTTAAATGCAGAAGACACATTTCAGTTGAAGGCATTCAGTTGTACAACTGACTAGGTATCCCCCTTTCCCTTTCTGTTTCCCTTCCACACACCAAACATGTTGTCACAACATTCTCACTGCCCTCAATACAACGTGGACAAGCAAGCCCCATGCATGGCGGCCATTTTGTAAACCACCCGTCCCATTCCTCTGAGACCAGAAACACATGGTGGTGATTGATCAATTTAGCTTTCAAACTACGAAAAAAATCTGGGGTGAGTTCCTGGACTTTGAAAGCTCCCAGAGAGTTTCAGTCTTCACAGTCGGTCTGACCACCAACAAACCCCCGCGGGAGCTTAATTAATCAGGCCCAATGTTTATAAGTGCATTATAAAGTGTTTATACCTGGGTGATTTAGGAGGGCTGAACTTTAAATGCCGGCCTGGGTTTCTTGGAAGGTTTTTGAAGACCACTTTTTCTCTGATCTAATGTCTTGTCAAGCTCGGCCCTGGCAGTGTGCTTTAACTCGGTCCCTCTCTATGACTTCATGGGATACATGTTTGTTCGTAAGGCTGTCTGCTTTTGAAGCCATGCATGCAGGAAGAAGCCGTCTGCAAAGGGAAGACGTCAAAACCAAACAAGCACATCTGATGGGACAGCATGGGTAATTTAGAACGCTATTCTGACTTCTTAAGTCTTCAGGGGGTGAAAAAGAGCTAGGATATGCTCTCTTCTGTACTATCAGGAATTCTACAACGTCTCTTAAAGCTTAAAGGGATAGTTCAATAAAATGGATATGAAAAAAAACTACCACTGTAAATTGAAGCTCTATACTTTCAATGTCTAACAACGATTATGTTGTTTAAAGGGGATTTACAAAACAGACATTAAAAATGGCAATAGTGAATTTCAAAATGTCTCAGAAGATACAGTAAACTACTGCTTTTAAAGTAAGAATATGTTAGGACAACATTGTGACCAATACCTTAAAGCTTGCAGCACCATCACCCATGGAAGAGAGCATGTGACCAACCATATCAGAACTTCCTGGCCACCTGGACTAATGAGATGATGTGAGTGGAGAGAGAAAGAGACAGGATACAATAGAAAACAGACCTTTCCCCTCCTAGCATTCCTTTCCTTTTCTCTCTCTCTCTCCCTCCCTGCGGACCAGTTCACCCCACCACCAGGCATGTGCTCTCCATGCCACCTGCTCCACCCTTCCGACAGAGAACTCCAGCTGCTTGTCTGCAGAACACACTTTAAAAGACAAACCACCGGCCAGGCCGAATAAATCACAGGATGGTGGTGGTGGTGGTGTGTGTGTGTGTGTGTGTGTGTGGATGGGGGCCACAAGGGGTAGAACATTTCTCTTTAGTTTGTGTCTACAGTACCCCAGATTACTCGCCATACAGCCCTTTTATGCGTCTTTAATGCCTGCACCAATCTGTGTATAGACTCTGGAAGCCTGACGTATGGTATTGTTCATTTGTTTGTGGCATTTCCAGGATCAACAGCAAAAAGCCGGACCAGGTTGGTTTACATTGTGAAGATTTTGGCAGAAGTTGGTATATGTTTTCTGGTGGTTGCCAGGATCGGTATCCTAGACGTGAAAATTACGTTACTTATTGTTTTTTTTACCTCTGCCGTCCGCCCCTCCATTTTTCACACACAGCCAAAGCAAACAGGGGAATTTACTCTGCAATTAACCGATGACCTGGGCAAGTTGACTTAATACAAACAAATGGACTTAATAGCTTGACACAACCCCTTTAAACACTTCAAACCTATTTTTCATCACCACGTCATCTGATTACATTGGAGCCCCGGTCTAGGCCTTCCTGCCCACAGCAACGTCCAATCTAGGATCTAGCTAGGGCTGTAACATTTGTCACCAGTATTCTCACTCGTTTTCTGGTGCGAGCCCAATATAAACACGTTAGCATTAGCGATTTGGCTGGAGAGTTTCCGTGGACAAGTCATGTAACTGACGTCTCTCTGTGTTTATAATTGAATGAGTTGGAGGGTTGTGGTGATGGTGGGTGAGAGGGAGAGAGACAGGACAGGAGCGGGTGCTAGGCTAAGGGGGGAGAATGGCCCTTTGTGCTCTCACTGAGGCCTGTCTGGAAGCCATTTCCACGTGTTAGTCCTCTGGCCCGGCCTGCATCTGGAGCCCACCACTCACCATGTGGAACGTGTTTATTGTTCTTTGTGTCAAGCAGAAACACAGACAGGCCTCCCTCTCTCCCTGCCTACTCTCCCTCTATCCCTCCCACCCTGCTCTCCCTCTCTCCCTCCCTACTCTCCCTCTATCCCTCCCACCCTGCTCTCCCTCTCTCCCTCCCTACTCTCCCTCTATCCCTCCCACCCTGCTCTCCCTCTCTCCCTCCCTACTCTCCCTCTATCCCTCCCTACTCTCCCTCTCTCCCTGCCTACTCTCCCTCTATCCCTCCCACCCTGCTCTCCCTCTCTCCCTCCCTACTCTCCCTCTATCCCTCCCACCCTGCTCTCCCTCTCTCCCTCCCTACTCTCCCTCTATCCCTCCCACCCTGCTCTCCCTCTCTCCCTCCCTACTCTCCCTCTATCCCTCCCACCCTGCTCTCCCTCTCTCCCTCCCTACTCTCCCTCTATCCCTCCCACCCTGCTCTCCCTCTCTCCCTCCCTACTCTCCCTCTATCCCTCCCACCCTGCTCTCCCTCCCTACTCTCCCTCTATCCCTCCCACCCTGCTCTCCCTCTCTCCCTCCCTACTCTCCCTCCCTGCCTACTCTCCCTCTATCCCTCCCACCCTGCTCTCCCTCCCTCCCAACTCTCCTTCTACCCGTCTCTCCCTCCCTACTCTCCCTCCCTGTCTACTCTCCCTCTATCCCTCCCTACTCTCCCTCCCTGCCTGCTCTCCCTCTATCCCTCCCACCCTGCTCTCCCTCTATCCCTCCCTCCCTACTCTCCCTCTATCCCTCCCACGCTGCTCTCCCTCTATCCCTCCCAACCCTGCTCTCCCTCTATCCCTCCCACCCTGCTCTCCCTCTATCCCTCCCTACTCTCCTTCTATCCCTCTCTCCCTCCCTACTCTCCCTCGATCCCTACTCTCCCATTATCCCTCCCTCTATCCCTCTCTCTCTATTCTCCCTCTATCCCCCTCTCCCTACTCTCCGTCTCTCCCTCTATTTCTGCTGTTATTCCAACTAGGCATGGAGCAATTGTCCTATCGAGGCGTTTACACAAACTTAACCTCCAGTTGATGTTCAGCCAATGGCAAGGAAAACTGCTTTGGCAAAACAAAAACAAACAAACGAGGAAGTCAAGGTAGGTTTGGAATGAGGTGAGGATGTATGGGGGAGGATGCATGGGGGAGGATGTATGGGGGAGGATGCATGGGGGAGGATATATGGGGGGGGGTGTATGGGGAGGATGCATGGGGGAGGATGTATGGGGGAGGATGTATGGGGAAGGATGCATGGGGAGGATGCATGGGGAGGATGCATGGGGGAGGATGTATGGGGGAGGATGTATAGGGAGGATGTATGGGGGAGGATGCATGGGGAGGATGGATGGGGAGAATGTATGGGGAGGATGCATGGGGAGGATGTATGGGGAGGATGTATGGGGAGGATGTATGGGGAGGATGTATGTGGGAGGATGTATGTGGGAGGATGTATGGGGAGGATGTATGGGGAGGATGTATGGGGAGGATGTATGTGGGAGGATGTATGGGGAGGGTGTATGGGAAGGATGTATGTGGGAGGATGCATGGGGAGGATGCATGGGGAGGATGTATGGGGAGGATGCATGGGGAGGATGTATGGGGGAGGATGCATGGGGAGGATGTATGGGGAGGATGTATGTGGGAGGATGCATGGGGAGGATGCATGGGGAGGATGCATGGGGAGGATGTATGTGGGAGAATGCATGGGGAGGATGTATGGGGAGGATGCATGGGGAGGATGTATGTGGGAGGATGCATGGGGAGGATGCATGGGGAGGATGCATAGGGAGGATGTATGTGGGAGGATGCATGGGGAGGATGTATGGGGAGGATGCATGGGGAGGATGCATGGGGAGGATGTATGTGGGAGGATGTATGGGGAGGATGTATGGGGAGGATGTATGGGGAGGATGTATGTGGGAGGATGTATGGGGAGGATGTATGGGGAGGATGTATGGGGAGGATGTATGGGGAGGATGTATGTGGGAGGATGTATGTGGGAGGATGTATGGGGAGGGTGTATGGGAAGGATGTATGTGGGAGGATGTATGGGGAGGATGTATGGGGAGGATGTATGTGGGAGGATGTATGTGGAGGATGTATGGGGAGGATGTATGTGGAGGATGTATGGGGAGGATGTATGTGGAGGATGTATGGGGAGGATGTATGGGGAGGATGTATGTGGGAGGATGTATGGGGAGGGTATATGGGAAGGATGTATGTGGGAGGATGTATGGGGAGGATGTATGGGGAGGATGTATGTGGGAGGATGTATGGGGAGGATGTATGTGGGAGGATGTATGTGGGAGAATGTATGGGGAGGATGTATGGGGAGGATGTATGTGGGAGGATGTATGGGGAGGGTGTATGGGAAGGATGTATGGGGAGGATGCATGGGGAGGATGTATGGGGAGGATGTATGTGGGAGGATGCATGGGGAGGATGTATGGGGAGGATGTATGGGGAGGATGTATGTGGGAGGATGTATGGGGAGGGTGTATGGGAAGGATGTATGGGGGAGGATGTATGTATCTACATCACTCTCTCTCTACATCTCTCACTCTACATCTCTCTATCCACATATATATCTCTCTACATCTCTCTCACTCTCTACATCTCTCTCCCTCTCTACATATCTCTCTCTCTACATCTCTCTCTCTACATCTATCGCTCTCTCTACATATTTTTCTCTCTATATCTCTCTCTACATATCTCTCTCTCTACATCACTCTCTCTCTCTAGATATCTCTCTCTCTACATATCTCTCTCTCTCTCTACATATCTCTGTCTCTCTACATATCTCTCTCTCTCTCTACATATATCTCTCTCTCTACATCTCTCTCTCTCTCTCTCTCTACATATATATCTCTCTCTCTCTACATATCACTCTCTCATCTCTCACTCTACATATCTTTCTCTCACTCTCTACATGTCTCGCTCTTTCTCTTTCTACATCTTTCTCTACATCTCTCACTCTCTACAATTCGGTTCAATTTAAGGGCTTTATGTCTCGCTCTCTCTGTTAGATTGTAGCTGGACAAGCAGGGAGATGTACGAGTGTGTACAGAATGTGTATGTGTGTGCGTCAAGTGTGTGTGTGTATATATGCAACTGTGTGCGCCTGTGTGTGTAGCAGCTCTGTGTGTGTGTGTGGCTGTGTGTGTGTTTGTGTGTGTGTGTGTGTGTGGCTTTGTGTGTGTGTTATAATTATCTGCACTGTGCTGTACCTTCAGCATGGCTTGAATTAACCATGAGACAGTGTTTGTGTCCTCCCTCTCTTAACATGGTGTCCTTGTTTACCCACGATCCTCTGCTGCGTAAGGCCTGGGAGAGGAGGGAGTGCCATCTCAGCTCCTCTCTTTCTCCCTGCCTCGTATGCTAATTGCATTTCCATGTCTCTGTCTGTTCTGAAAGAGAGCCAACTCACAACGTGACACCTCGTTTCCGCAGAGAACCGCCGTAGAGCAGAAATTCTGTATACGTGTGAACAACAGCAACAATATGGGCCCTGCGGATGTTGTGACTGCAATTAACATGTAGACAATTGAGAGGGCCACTAAATGACTGTCTAGGGCTGGTTATACCTGAGGTAATATGTATGAACAAAGAGCTATAGCAACACTAACATACAATCATCAATAAGACACATGAAGCATGTTCAGCAAATACTTTTAACAAGATTCAGCCACGTCAAATCAGTAAAGGTGAGGCAGAGGAGATGAGGGGAGGAAGCTACAGTGGAACACTAAAGCTTACCACAAAATTACACCAATCACGGGCATCACATGGCGGCTGTCCTAACACGCTGTGACAGTTCACGACAACAAAGCTAACTCGAACGACACACAAAACGGAAAAACATTCAAATGTTTTCATGTGGGTTCCTCAAACCACTGTTACGAAAGATGCTATAAACTGTTATGTCTTTCTTCAAACTGCATTAGGAGCCTAAACTTCAAGAGAAATCACCTCATTTTCTTGATCACAAAAGTAAAACAAAAACATTACCACCGGGGGAGTTCTTTTAGTACTCGTCTACTTATCCTCCCTCCAACCGTTCCTTCCTCTCTCCCCTGTGATAATTGTGAAAGCAATGATTCTTAGCTACTAAATGAGACGGAGAAGACACTCCTTCTGTGTACCTGCTGGCATCTGCTGAGAGAAAACCTGGCTCCGTTTTTATTGTTTCACACTCCTCCAGACAAGGGAGGAATAATTACACTTCATCTTCTCCCCAAACCTCCCCCATGCCCCCCTCTCCCATGCCCCCCTCCCCCATGCCCCCCCCCTCCCCCATCCTACTCGCAACAGCACACAGCAACAGCAGAGGCAGCAGTAACAACACTGAACACAACAAAAACTAGAGCACATCTGTGACAGTTTGTGCAATCGAAACCCTCCGAGTGGTCTGCACAACAGTGAGGGAGAGGAAGAGAGGTGGATAGGGGATGAAGGAGGGGGAGGAGAGGAGAGGAAGGGAGGTGGATAGGGGATGAGAGAGGGGGAGGGGAGGAAGAGAGGTGGGTAGGGGATGAGGGAGGGGGAGGGGGAGGAGGTGGATAGGGGATGAGGGAGGGGGAGGAGAGGAAGTGAGGTGAATAGGGGTTAAGGGAGGAGAGGAAGAGAGGTGGGTAGGGGATGAGGGAGGGGGAGGAGAGGAGGAGAGGTGGGTAGGGGATGAGGGAGGGGGAGGAGAGGAAGAGAGGTGGATAGGGGATGAGGGAGGGGGAGGAGAGGAGAGGAAGAGAGGTGGGTAGGGGATGAGGGAGGGTGCTTGAGCTAACACACACCTTGAAAGAGAGGCGGCTGACACACAGTCGCACATACGCACACAGACACACCCACACAGACACACACACACACACACTGTACACACACACTGCATCATCTTTCACCTGCCAGTGCATCACCTCGGGCCAAACACAGGTGATTTAGGGCTAAGTAGCATTTAAATGGCAAATGCCTTTCAAGACCGCGGGGAACTACTCTTCTTTAGCCCACAGAGTTCCATCAATACCCCTCCGCTTGGGAATAATGGGAAGAGAAAGTGAGCACTCTTTCCAAACGCCGGACGCATCTCTCGCAGATGGGGCACAGATCAAAGTGAATGGGTATTGGCAGAGGCATGATAAATTACACTCCCCGCTTGCTCTGTCCACCCGTTCTTCTGTTGTGGCCTGTAAGGGAAACTAACTCACACCATCGCTGCAGTGGTCATTGAGTTTACCTCTGCTTAGCAGACACAACAGCTCAAGGGGTTTTAATGTATTGGAACTGACCCTGTATATAGTGTGCTTACTTATTGTGTTCTTCATATGTCTTCTTATTTCTTGTGTGTTTTTTTCTAGGATTACATTGTTATTGATTATTGCATTGTTGGGTTTTGAGTTTGCAAGAAAGGTATTGTACTTGTTTATGCGACATTAAAACTTGAAACTTAATGGGTTCATGTTTATAACAGGATGTAATGATTTGACTGTATGTGTATCAAACAGATTGTAATGGGGGAAGTGTTGGTTTTCAGAACACCGATTGTAATGGGGGAAGTGTTGGTTTTCAGAACACCGATTGTAATGGGGGAAGTGTTGGTTTTCAGAACACAGATTGTAATGGGGGAAGTGTTGGTTTTCAGAATACTGATTGTAATGGGGGAAGTGTTGGTTTTCAGAACACAGATTGTAATGGGGGAAGTGTTGGTTTTCAGAACACTGATTGTAATTGGGGAAGTGTTGGTTTTCAGAACACAGATTATAATTGGGGAAGTGTTGGTTTTCAGAACACAGATTGTAATGGGGGAAGTGTTGGTTTTCAGAACACAGATTGTAATGGGGGAAGTGTTGGTTTTCAGAACACTGATTGTAATAGGGGAAGTGTTGGTTTTCAGAACACAGATTGTAATGGGGGAAGTGTTGGTTTTCAGAACACAGATTGTAATGGGGGAAGTGTTGGTTTTCAGAACACCGATTGTAATGGGGGAAGTGTTGGTTTTCAGAACACTGATTGTAGTGGGGGAAGTGTTGGTTTTCAGAACACCGATTGTAATGGGGGAAGTGTTGGTTTTCAGAACACTGATTGTAATTGGGGAAGTGTTGGTTTTCAGAACACAGATTGTAATGGGGGAAGTGTTGGTTTTCAGAACACAGATTGTAATGGGGGAAGTGTTGGTTTTCAGAACACAGATTGTAATGGGGGAAGTGTTGGTTTTCAGAACACCGATTGTAATGGGGGAAGTGTTGGTTTTCAGAACACCGATTGTAATTGGGGAAGTGCTGGTTTTCAGAACACAGATTGTAATGGGGGAAGTGTTGGTTTTCAGAACACAGATTGTAATGGGGGAAGTGTTGGTTTTCAGAACACAGATTGTAATGGGGGAAGTGTTGGTTTTCAGAACACAGATTGTAATGGGGGAAGTGTTGGTTTTCAGAACACAGATTGTAATGGGGGAAGTGTTGGTTTTCAGAACACAGATTGTAATGGGGGAAGTGTTGGTTTTCAGAACACAGATTGTAATGGGGGAAGTGTTGGTTTTCAGAACACAGATTGTAATGGGGGAAGTGTTGGTTTTCAGAACACAGATTGTAATGGGGGAAGTGTTGGTTTTCAGAACACAGTTTGTAATGGGGGAAGTGTTGGTTTTCAGAACACAGATTGTAATGGGGGAAGTGTTGGTTTTCAGAACACAGATTGTAATGGGGGAAGTGTTGGTTTTCAGAACACAGATTGTAATGGGGGAAGTGAACTTGTACGTGTCAGCAGCAGGGACAGAATTTCCTTAAGCTGCAAAGGAAATATTAACCTATGAAATGAATTCAAAGTATAGCAAATCCTGCTCCAAAGCATGACTCTTTACACTTTCATTGATTGAATATACAGAAGAAACGTATCCACAGATCCAGTCTGGTACTTCCCATCTGGAATGTATGAGAACTTCTAAAGGTCTCAGTGAAAAGCATCTTCAGAGCTGTATTACAGTAATATACCTTATGTTTGCTTCGCCAACTCTGACATTTACTGGCATGCCTAAGCACAGAGTTTACTACCTGCATATCTACAATATGGCTACAGAGCCTGCTGGGTTCTGCTGCCATGTTTGCTCCTTCCGTTGTGGTTACACGATTTATGGATCCCAAGGAATCTGTTATCTATTTAAGATGACAACAGGGATAAAGTAGCAGGACCTTTTATGAGCCACTGGATATTCCTGAGTTGGTGAGTTTAGGGACTGGGGTTTCTATAACCTTTGCCTTTAGAAGTTATTGAGCTCAACTATAACTGTACTGACCAATCAGAGGTGTAGAGTTGATGACCGCAATGTTGTCTGATCTACTAATCATGTTGACTCATGTTGATCAGCTATTTACGTTTATGATGACTAAAAACCTTGACAAAAATGTCTATCATTCCGGGCCTCCCGGGTGGCCGCGACCGGGAGGACCATGGGGCGGCGCTAGAAACCAAAGTGTGGCCGTTGCTGTGCTGAGAGAGAGAAGAACACCTGTGTCTCACACAGAACGAGAATGACATTCACTTTCTATGATCTCTCCCTCGCTCTACTCAGATAGACATAAGCCTGCAACTTTCATCTCTCCAGTGTTGCATTTATTTCCATATAGAATCATAGCCGCGCGAAGGTTTCTGGAAGTGCCATAGCAGCCCTGATAAATTGTAATACATTCGCCAAAGTTATAGAATTACTGTCGTCTGTTCAGAAAGAAATGAAATCATTCTGAATACTACACCTGGAGAAGGCTTGTAATTGTGCCACAGATGATAAATAGTTTATTTAAAAAAATTGCCTAGCTGTGGATTGTGTAGCAAATAACAAGGTATGCCTACAGTAGGGAATGCACTACAAATCTGTCTGTGAACAGCACACAGCCAAAACAGGCCTTTCGCAATATTTCAAATACAATCGTGGGAAAATACAGGTTGGAAATGTAACGAGAGGGCTGATAGTCGGGAAGCAAGTACAGGGAGTGTTTTAATAAATAAACAAAACAATAAACACAAAACACAACCAACACACCGACATGAAACAGAGTCAATAACACCTGAGGAAAGAACCAAGAGGAGTGACAGATATAGGGAAGATAATCAAGGAGGTGATGGAGTCCAGGTGAGTGTCATGAGGCGCAGGTGCGCTTGACGATGGTGACAGGTGTGCGGGATAATCAGCAGCCTGATGACCTAGAGGCCAGAGAGGGAGTATACGTGACAGCAAATGGATCCGGATTAAAAGAGAACACCAATCTGTCTGTAGGCTACCCAGTTATCAACTTCCAAATAGGCATATTGTTGCATTGTTTTACTAAGTAAAACAAGAGAGAGCTAAGCTTTAGGCATGAGCACATCGGCCATCGCCGGTGAGTGAGCTGAGCATCATTGGGTGAATCAGTGAAACTGGAAAGTTTTTTTAGGACGATCATTTCCTCCTGATATTGTACAATATGTGTCTCCACACGCCTAGGTAACAGGCTATTGGTGGACTGGAGGTCATTGTTATTGGTCTCAGATTGTCAGTTTGTCAGTGTCACAGCAGCCTGTCATTTCCATCATTTGTGAGCTATTAAAAAATTATCTGCTAAAGTCTCCAGTCATGTCAAATTAATTGCTTTTATAAAGGCCACATTCTTCCCCAACACCCAGGCTACAATGTTTCCCCAGGCTACAATGTTTCCCCAGGCTACAACAATGTTTCTCCGTGTGTGTAACTTCTGCAAGTGCCTCTACACTACTGATCTACACATTCTTCCCCAACACCCAGGCTACAACAATGTTTCCCCATGTATGTAACTTCTGCGAGTGCCTCTACACTACTAATCTACACCAGTACACAAAACCATGATAATGCATGCAATTCTTTATTACAGAGGTACCTCTGAGACCCCTGGGCCACCCACTCTGGGCTCACTTTTTGTTCCGGCACCTCCCAATTAAGCACTGGGGACAACAAGCTGACTAACGCATCGTGGGGTGGAGGGAGACAACATGGTGACTAATGCATCGTGGGGTGGAGGGAGACAACATGGTGACTAATGCATCGTGGGGTGGAGGGGGACAACATGGTGACTAATGCATCGTGGGGTGGAGGGGGACAACATGGTGACTAATGCATTGTGGGGTGGAGGGAGACAACATGGTGACTAACACATCGTGGGGTGGAGGGGGACAACATGGTGACTAATGCATCGTGGGGTGGAGGGGGACAACGTGGTGACTAATGCATCGTGGGGTGGAGGGAGACAATATGGTGACTAACACATCGTGGGGTGGAGGGGGACAACATGGTGACTAATGCATCGTGGGGTGGAGTGGGACAACATGGTGACTAACACATCGTGGGGTGGAGGGGGACAACATGGTGACTAATGCATCGTGGGGTGGAGGGAGACAATATGGTGACTAACACATTGTGGGGTGGAGGGAGACAACATGGTGACTAACACATCGTGGGGTGGAGGGAGACAACATGGTGACTAATGCATCATGGGGTGGAGGGAGACAACATGGTGACTAATGCATTGTGGGGTGGAGGGAGACAATATGGTGACTAACACATCGTGGGGTGGAGGGAGACAACATGGTGACTAATGCATCGTGGGGTGGAGGGAGACAACATGGTGACTAATGCATCGTGGGGTGGAGGGGGACAACGTGGTGACTAATGCATCGTGGGGTGGAGGGAGACAATATGGTGACTAACACATCGTGGGGTGGAGGGAGACAACATGGTGACTAACACATCGTGGGGTGGAGGGGGACAACATGGTGACTAACACATCGTGGGGTGGAGGGAGACAACATGGTGACTAACACATCGTGGGGTGGAGGGAGACAACATGGTGACTAACACATCGTGGGGTGGAGGGGGACAACATGGTGACTAACACATCGTGGGGTGGAGGGAGACAACATGGTGACTAATGCATTGTGGGGTGGAGGGGGACAACATGGTGACTAATGCATCGTGGGGTGGAGTGGGACAACATGGTGACTAACACATCGTGGGGTGGAGGGAGACAACATGGTGACTAATGCATTGTGGGGTGGAGGGGGACAACATGGTGACTAATGCATCGTGGGGTGGAGTGGGACAACATGGTGACTAACACATCGTGGGGTGGAGGGAGACAACATGGTGACTAACACATCGTGGGGTGGAGGGGGACAACATGGTGACTAACACATCGTGGGGTGGAGGGAGACAACATGGTGACTAACACATCGTGGGGTGGAGGGAGACAATATGGTGACTAACACATCGTGGGGTGGAGGGGGACAACATGGTGACTAATGCATCGTGGGGTGGAGGGAGACAATATGGTGACTAACACATTGTGGGGTGGAGGGAGACAACATGGTGACTAACACATCGTGGGGTGGAGGGAGACAACATGGTGACTAATGCATCGTGGGGTGGAGGGAGACAACATGGTGACTAATGCATTGTGGGGTGGAGGGAGACAATATGGTGACTAACACATCGTGGGGTGGAGGGAGACAACATGGTGACTAATGGATCGTGGGGTGGAGGGAGACAACATGGTGACTAATGCATCGTGGGGTGGAGGGGGACAACGTGGTGACTAATGCATCGTGGGGTGGAGGGAGACAATATGGTGACTAACACATCGTGGGGTGGAGGGAGACAACATGGTGACTAACACATCGTGGGGTGGAGGGGGACAACATGGTGACTAACACATCGTGGGGTGGAGGGAGACAACATGGTGACTAACACATCGTGGGGTGGAGGGAGACAACATGGTGACTAACACATCGTGGGGTGGAGGGGGACAACATGGTGACTAACACATCGTGGGGTGGAGGGAGACAACATGGTGACTAACACATCGTGGGGTGGAGGGGGACAACATGGTGACTAATGCATCGTAGGGTGGAGGGAGACAACATGGTGACTAACACATCGTGGGGTGGAGTGGGACAACATGGTGACTAATGCATCGTGGGGTGGAGGGGGACAACATGGTGACTAACACATCGTGGGGTGGAGGGGGACAACATGGTGACTAATGCATCGTAGGGTGGAGGGAGACAATATGGTGACTAATGCATCGTAGGGTGGAGGGGGACAATATGGTGACTAATGCATCGTAGGGTGGAGGGGGACAACATGGTGACTAATGCATCGTGGGGTGGAGGGGGACAACATGGTGACTAATGCATCGTGGGGTGGAGGGGGACAACATGGTGACTAATGCATCGTGGGGTGGAGGGAGACAATATGGTGACTAACACATCGTGGGGTGGAGGGGGACAACATGGTGACTAATGCATCGTAGGGTGGAGGGGGACAACATGGTGACTAATGCATCATGGGGTGGAGGGGGACAACATGGTGACTAATGCATCGTGAAGTGGAGGTAGACAACATGGTGACAAACGTGTTGTGGGGTGGAACACACCTGGCTGAGGAGAAAACACCAAAACAAACTCATAAGGATAAAACTAGAGATGGAGGCTCACAATTAACATGTACACAGACACACACACACCTACACGCAGACATCGGCAAGTACGATTCAGCACACACACACATACACATTCATGTAAAGTACACAGAAGTACACACACAAAGACAGTGACAGCTAAATCCTGATAAAGGAGAGAATGAGAAACAAACAAGGTCTGTTTTCCTATTTGTCCCTATCAGGTTTCTCTGGACTCTTTGTGCCATACGGGCAAAGGTGGCAGGGTGGGAGGGAGGCAGGCAGGGAGGGAGGGAGGCAGGGAGGGAGGGAGGCAGGGAGAGAGGGGGGGCAGGGAGGGAGGGGCTGGGGGGTGGGCCTGGGGGGAGAAGAAGCATCAAAGCTAAATGAAAATGATAATGATGCCATCCACTCTGGAGTTAAGTGTATCATGCCCCCACCCTCTCCTCAGCCTGCCTGTTGTCTTTTTAACACCGTTAGCAAAGTGCAGGCTAAAACAGTTAGCGAACTAGCACAGTCCAGTGGTGAGGGATTGGGTGACACTAACAGGCCAGGATCTCCCTCTCCTCCCTACTCAACTTGCAGGGCTGCCTCTCTGGGTTAAATGATCCCGTGCTATCATGTCACGAGTCAAACGTTTCATAACCTGTCCTCGTAAGGGCAGCGGGTCCATTTCTAAGGCGCCAGCCTCTTGATTCCCTCACCAGCCTCAGTTCCAACAAAGCAATAACATCAAAAGTTTGTTTGCTCAGAGCAAATGGCAATATCTACAAAGTTATTAGTGTTTTATAAACATGCATACAAAAGACATTGACACCATCTCTTTTACATGCATTCTTCAATGCATCTTGTTTTATATTATAATATTTGGTCTCCCACACACAACCCAGGGGGACATTGAATACAGCCAAAATCTGAGAAGAATACGTCGACAAAATACTACAGATCCATACAGTCCTGAAAACGACATCACATCACACCTAGTCCGACCGACACATACCTCCAGCAGGCCTTCAGGACGTATTCACACCCCTTGACTGTTTACACATTTTATTGTGTTACAGCCTGAATTTAAAAAGGATTCAATTGAAATTGTGTGTCAATGGCCAACACACAATACCCCATAATGTCAAAGTGAAATTATGTTTTTAGACATTTTTACAAATTAATTAAAAATGAAAAGTTGAAATGTCTTGAGTCAATAAGTATTCAACCCCTTTGTTATGGCAAGCCTAAATAAGTTCAGGATTAAAAATGTGCTTAACAAGTCACAGTTGCATGAATCAAATCAAATCAAATCAAATTTATTTGTATAGCCCTTCGTACATCAGCTGATACCTCAAAGTGCTGTACAGAAACCCAGCCTAAAACCCCAAACAGCAAGCAATGCAGGTGTAGAAGCACATCTCATGAACTCACTCTGTGTGCAATAATAGTGTTTAACATGATTTTTGAATGACTACCTCATCTCTGTACCCCACACATACAATTAACTGTAAGGTCCCTCAGTCGAGCAGTGAATTACAAACAACCTCAAAGGAAAGTTTTCCAATGCCTCATAAAGGCCACCTATTGGTAGATGGAAAAAAAACTTTACACTTTGGATGGTGTATCAATTCACCCAGTAACTATAAAGATACAGGCGTCCGTCCTACTCAGTTGCTGGAAACCGCTCAGGGATTTCACCATGATGTGAAAATAGGAGAAAACTGAGGATGCATCAACAACAGTGTAGTTACTCCACAATACTAACCTAATGGACAAAGTGAAAAGAAGGAAGCCTGTACAGAATACACATATTCCAAAACATGTATCCTGTTTGCAGTAATGCACTAATGTAAAATTGTAAAAAATGTGGCAAAGAAAATGGACTTTTTGTCCCGAATACAAAGCGTTATGTTTTGGGCAAACCCAACACAACACATGACTGAGTACCGCTCTTCATATTTTCAAGCATGGTGGTGGCTGCATCATGTTATGGGTATGCTTGTCATCAACAAGGATTAGGGAGTTGTTTAGGATAAAAAGAAACGGAACAGAGCTAAACACAGGCAAAATCCTAGAGGAAAACCTGTTCAGTCTGTTTTCCACCAGACATTGGGAGACAAACTCACCTTTCAGCAGGACAATAACCTAAAACACAAGGCCAAATATACACTGGAGTTGCTTAACAAGATGACATTGAATGTTCCTGAGTGGCCTAGTTACAGTTTTGACTTAAATTGGCTTGAAAATCTATGGCAAGACTTGAAAATGGCTGTCAGAACTTGACAGAGCTTGAAGAACAAAACAAATCATATTGTGCAAATATTGTACAATCCAGGTGTGCAAAGCTCTTACAGACTTACCCAGAAAGACACAGCTGTAACCACTGCCAAAGGTGATTCAAACATGTATTGACTCAGGGAATACTTATGTAAATGAGATATTTCTATATTTCATTTTCAATACATTTGCAAGAATTTCTAAAAACATGTTTCACTTTGTCATTATGGGTTATTGTGTGTAGATGGGTGAGAATATAAATCAATTCAATACATTTTTGAATTCAGGCTGTAACATAACAAAATGTAGAATAAGTCAAGGAGAAAGAATACTTCCTGAAACACATGAAAACCTGAAAGGAAGGAATAAGGCAAAGATGGACGTTGTCTCAAAAGAGCTATGAACCTCCGAACGTTGTGTTTGAGTCTTGTGGAGACGTTTTACTGGGTTTTACTCACGTACTAGCGACAGACAGCAAACAGGTAGCCAAGGAGGCTCTGAACAATGATTTACGGTTCAATCTCCTGTCAACTCCTCCAAGGTATTGATTAAATATACTGTATATTTCCTCTAAGTGGAGTTGTGTCTGTGTCTTCTGTCACTTTGCCATGCAGGTTCATACATGAGCAGAGATTTTTGCATTTTGATGAATTGCCATTGATATCTATTGGAGCGCCATCAATACTTGATTGATGTTAAATAGGTGGATGCTTAGGTGTTTTGCTCTGTTAGTATTGAGTTTAGTGCTACAGCTATGGACGTTCAGCGCACAAACAACAAAGTTACCTGACAAGGTGTTGTCACCAAACTGTTACTTGACAAGGTGTTGTCACCAAACTGCTACTAGACAAGGTGTTGTCACCAAACTGCTACCAGACAAGGTGTTGTCACCACACTGTTACCAGACAAGGTGTTGTCTCCAAACTGTTACTTAACAAGGTGTTGTCACCAAACTGTTACTAGACAAGGTGTTGTCACCAAACTGCTACCAGACAAGGTGTTGTCACCAAACTGTTACTAGACAAGGTGTTGTCACCAAACTGCTACTAGACAAGGTGTTGTCACCAAACTGCTACTAGACAAGGTGTTGTCACCAAACTGCTACTAGACAAGGTGTTGTCACCAAACTGCTACTAGACAAGGTGTTGTCACCACACTGTTACCAGACAAGGTGTTGTCACCAAACTGTTACCAGACAAGGTGTTGTCACCACACTCTTACCTGACAAGGTGTTGTCACCACACTGTTACCAGATAAGGTGTTGTCACCACACTGTTACCTGACAAGGTGTTGTCACCACACTGTTACCTGACAAGGTGTCACCAAACTGCTACCTGACAAGGTGTTGTCACCAAACTGTTACCAGACAAGGTGTTGTCACCACAGTGTTACCTGACAAGGTGTTGTCACCACACTGTTACCTGACAAGGTGTTGTCACCACACTGTTACCTGACAAGGTGTTGTCACCACACTGTTACCTGACAAGGTGTTGTCACCACACTGTTACCTGACAAGGTGTTGTCACCACACTGTTACCTGACAATTTGTTGTCACCAAACTGTTACCAGACAAGGTGTTGTCACCAAACTGTTACCAGACAAGGTGTTGTCACCAAACTGTTACCAGACAAGGTGTTGTCACCAAACTGCTACTAGACAAGGTGTTGTCACCAAACTGCTACTAGACAAGGTGTTGTCACCAAACTGCTACCAGACAAGGTGTTGTCACCAAACTGCTACTAGACAAGGTGTTGTCACCAAACTGCTGCTAGACAAGGTGTTGTCACCACACTGCTACTAGACAAGGTGTTGTCACCAAACTGCTACTAGACAAGGTGTTGTCACCACACTGTTACTAGACAAGGTGTAGTCACCACACTGTTACTAGACAATGTGTTGTCATCACACTGCTACTAGACAAGGTGTTGTCACCAAACTGCTACTAGACAAGGTGTTGTCACCAAACTGCTACTAGACAAGGCTCCCAGATGGGAGATAAAAGATACAAGCAGGGAGACAAAGTTATCTGCGGCCTGTATCGGGCGGTGAGGGCCAGGAAACTGGATCCTATTGTTGCTGTCGGAGTGGTGGGTCTCAGTGTGTCTCTGAGTTGCCCACTGGGGCAGCAGAGAGTGCCTGCCGGGGAGGCCCAGCCCCCTGGGCTACCAGGTAACTCTAGCCTCTCTCTCCCACCATCCTTTCTCCCAGGCTCACTCAAACACAGAGACGAACACACACACACATCAGAAAGACACAAACTGACACACGCAGACAGACAAGCATGAATGTACACATACCTACACACACACAGAGACACAAACTCTTGCTCATACATACGCACGCACGCACGCACGCACCCACACACACACACACACACACATTCCTTGTCAGGTATCTCACTGGAACTCTCCCCGCTCTGTGACAGGATGACAGAGCTCTCAAAGAAAATGCATTGACTATTATGTTGCTTTTCACAGGAATCTGGTTTCCATTGCTGGTTGTGAGAGCCTATTCAGATTTCCCATGTCGAGCTGTCTCAGCGATTGGCCAGGGCAAGAGGTGATGTATTTTTAATTGAGACAGGGCCCTCCACACAATGTTTGTGCTCTCGATGCCGGGTTAGGCAGCCTGTGAATCTGAGAGGTGTGCTAGTATCAAAGAGGAACTCACTTGCCTGACAGACAAAAGGGGAGGAGGGAGACAAGCAACATTGGCAAAGGAGAAAAGAAACTGTACACAGACAAAGGGAAAAAAAGAGGAGATAGAATCTATAGCCAGCTTTAAACCAGGCTGCAGGAGTCTCTGCTTTAAACCAGGCTGCAGGAGGCTCTGCTTTAAACCAGGCTGCAGGAGGCTCTGCTTTAAACCAGGCTGCAGGAGTCTCTGCTTTAAACCAGGCTGCAGGAGGCTCTGCTTTAAACCACGCTGCAGGAGTCTCTGCTTTAAACCAAGCTGAAGGAGGCTCTGCTTTAAACCAGGCTGCAGGAGTCTCTGCTTTAAACCAGGCTGCAGGAGGCTCTGCTTTAAACGAGGCTGCAGGAGGCTCTGCTTTAAACCAGGCTGCAGGAGGCTCTGCTTTAAACCACACTCCAAGAGTCTCTCTGCTTTAAACCACACTCCAGGAGTCTCTGCTTTAAACCAGGCTGCAGGAGGCTCTGCTTTAAACCACACTCCAAGAGTCTCTCTGCTTTAAACCACACTCCAGGAGTCTCTCTGCTTTAAACCACACTCCAGGAGTCTCTGCTTTAAACCAGGCTGCAGGAGGCTCTGCTTTAAACCAGGCTGCAGGAGTCTCTGCTTTAAACCAGGCTGCAGGAGTCTCTCTGCTTTAAACCACGCTGCAGGAGTAGCTCTACTTTAAACCACGCTGCATGAGTCTCTCTGCTTTAAAACCACACTCCAGGAGTCTCTCTGCTTTAAACCACTCTGCAGGAGTCTCTCTGCTTTAAACAAGGCTGCAGGAGTCTCTGCTTTAAACCACGCTGCAGGAGTCTCTGCTTTAAACCAGGCTGCAGGAGGCTCTGCTTTAAACCATTCTGCAGGAGTCTCTGCTTTAAACCAGGCTGCAGGAGGCTCTGCTTTAAACCAGGCTGCAGGAGGCTCTGCTTTAAACCAGGCTGCAGGAGGCTCTGCTTTAAACAACACTCCAAGAGTCTCTCTGCTTTAAACCACACTCCAGGAGTCTCTCTGCTTTAAACCACACTCCAGGAGTCTCTGCTTTAAACCAGGCTGCAGGAGGCTCTGCTTTAAACCAGGCTGCAGGAGTCTCTCTGCTTTAAACCACACTCCAGGAGTCTCTGCTTTAAACCACACTCCAGGAGTCTCTCTGCTTTAAACCACACTCCAGGAGTCTCTGCTTTAAACCACACTCCAGGAGTCTATATGCTTTAAACCAGGCTGCAGGAGTCTCTCTGCTTTAAACCATGCTGCAGGAGTCTCTCTGCTTTAAACCAGGCAGCAGGAGTCTCTCTGCTTTAAACCACTCTGCAGGAGTCTCTCTGCTTTAAACCGCGCTGCAGGAGTCTCTCTGCTTTAAACCACTCTGCAGGAGTCTCTCTGCTTTAAACCACACTGCAGGAGTCTCTCTGCTTTAAACCAGGCTGCAGGAGTCTCTCTGCTTTAAACCAGGCTGCAGGAGTCTCTCTGCTTTAAACCACGCTGCAGGAGTCTCTCTGCTTTAAACCACACTGCAGGAGTCTCTCTGCTTTAAACCAGGCTGCAGGAGTCTCTGCTTTAAACCAGGCTGCAGGAGGCTCTGCTTTAAACCAGGCTGCAGGAGGCTCTGCTTTAAACCAGGCTGCAGGAGGCTCTGCTTTAAACCACGCTGCAGGAGTCTCTGCTTTAAACCAAGCTGAAGGAGGCTCTGCTTTAAACCAGGCTGCAGGAGTCTCTGCTTTAAACCAGGCTGCAGGAGGCTCTGCTTTAAACGAGGCTGCAGGAGGCTCTGCTTTAAACCAGGCTGCAGGAGGCTCTGCTTTAAACCACACTCCAAGAGTCTCTCTGCTTTAAACCACACTCCAGGAGTCTCTGCTTTAAACCAGGCTGCAGGAGGCTCTGCTTTAAACCACACTCCAAGAGTCTCTCTGCTTTAAACCACACTCCAGGAGTCTCTCTGCTTTAAACCACACTCCAGGAGTCTCTGCTTTAAACCAGGCTGCAGGAGGCTCTGCTTTAAACCAGGCTGCAGGAGTCTCTGCTTTAAACCAGGCTGCAGGAGTCTCTCTGCTTTAAACCACGCTGCAGGAGTAGCTCTACTTTAAACCACGCTGCATGAGTCTCTCTGCTTTAAACCACACTCCAGGAGTCTCTCTGCTTTAAACCACTCTGCAGGAGTCTCTCTGCTTTAAACAAGGCTGCAGGAGTCTCTGCTTTAAACCACGCTGCAGGAGTCTCTGCTTTAAACCAGGCTGCAGGAGGCTCTGCTTTAAACCATTCTGCAGGAGTCTCTGCTTTAAACCAGGCTGCAGGAGGCTCTGCTTTAAACCAGGCTGCAGGAGGCTCTGCTTTAAACCAGGCTGCAGGAGGCTCTGCTTTAAACAACACTCCAAGAGTCTCTCTGCTTTAAACCACACTCCAGGAGTCTCTCTGCTTTAAACCACACTCCAGGAGTCTCTGCTTTAAACCAGGCTGCAGGAGGCTCTGCTTTAAACCAGGCTGCAGGAGTCTCTCTGCTTTAAACCACACTCCAGGAGTCTCTGCTTTAAACCACACTCCAGGAGTCTCTCTGCTTTAAACCACACTCCAGGAGTCTCTGCTTTAAACCACACTCCAGGAGTCTATATGCTTTAAACCAGGCTGCAGGAGTCTCTCTGCTTTAAACCATGCTGCAGGAGTCTCTCTGCTTTAAACCAGGCAGCAGGAGTCTCTCTGCTTTAAACCACTCTGCAGGAGTCTCTCTGCTTTAAACCGCGCTGCAGGAGTCTCTCTGCTTTAAACCACTCTGCAGGAGTCTCTCTGCTTTAAACCACACTGCAGGAGTCTCTCTGCTTTAAACCAGGCTGCAGGAGTCTCTCTGCTTTAAACCAGGCTGCAGGAGTCTCTCTGCTTTAAACCACGCTGCAGGAGTCTCTCTGCTTTAAACCACACTGCAGGAGTCTCTCTGCTTTAAACCAGGCTGCAGGAGTCTCTGCTTTAAACCAGGCTGCAGGAGGCTCTGCTTTAAACCAGGCTGCAGGAGGCTCTGCTTTAAACCAGGCTGCAGGAGGCTCTGCTTTAAACCACGCTGCAGGAGTCTCTGTTTTAAACCAAGCTGCAGGAGGCTCTGCTTTAAACCAGGCTGCAGGAGTCTCTGCTTAAACCAGACTGAAGGAGGCTCTGCTTTAAACGAGGCTGCAGGAGGCTCTGCTTTAAACCAGGCTGCAGGAGGCTCTGCTTTAAACCACACTCCAAGAGTCTCTGCTTTAAACCAGGCTGCAGGAGGCTCTGCTTTAAACCACACTCCAAGAGTCGCTCTGCTTTAAACCACACTCCAGGAGTCTCTCTGCTTTAAACCACACTCCAGGAGTCTCTGCTTTAAACCAGGCTGCAGGAGGCTCTGCTTTAAACCAGGCTGCAGGAGTCTCTGCTTTAAACCAGGCTGCAGGAGTCTCACTGCTTTAAACCACACCCAAGAGTCTCTCTGCTTTAAACCACACTCCTGGAGTCTCTGCTTTAAACCACACTCCAGGAGTCTCTTTACTTTAAACCACACTCCAGGAGTCTCTCTGCTTTAAACCACTCTGCAGGAGTCTCTCTGCTTTAAACAAGGCTGCAGGAGTCTCTGCTTTAAACCACGCTGCAGGAGTCTCTGCTTTAAACCAGGCTGCAGGAGGCTCTGCTTTAAACCACGCTGCAGGAGTCTCTGCTTTAAACCAGGCTGCAGGAGGCTCTGCTTTAAACCATTCTGCAGGACTCTCTGCTTTAAACCAGGCTGCAGGAGTCTCTGCTTTAAACCAGGCTGCAGGAGGCTCTGCTTTAAACCAGGCTGCAGGAGTCTCTGCTTTAAACCAGGCTGCAGGAGGCTCTGCTTTAAACCACGCTGCAGGAGTCTCTGCTTTAAACCAGGCTGCAGGAGGCTCTGCTTTAAACCATGCTGCAGGAGTCTCTGCTTTAAACCAGGCTGCAGGAGGCTCTGCTTTAAACCAGGCTGCAGGAGTCTCTGCTTTAAACCAGGCTGCAGGAGTCTCTGCTTTAAACCAGGCTGCAGGAGTCTCTGCTTTAAACCAGGCTGCAGGAGGCTCTGCTTTAAACCAGGCTGCAGGAGTCTCTGCTTTAAACCAGGCTGCAGGAGGCTCTGCTTTAAACCACGCTGCAGGAGTCTCTGCTTTAAACCAGGCTGCAGGAGGCTCTGCTTTAAACCATGCTGCAGGAGTCTCTGCTTTAAACCAGGCTGCAGGAGGCTCTGCTTTAAACCAGGCTGCAGGAGTCTCTGCTTTAAACCAGGCTGCAGGAGGCTCTGCTTTAAACCAGGCTGCAGGAGGCTCTGCTTTAAACCAGGCTGCAGGAAGCTCTGCTTTAAACCACACTCCAAGAGTCTCTCTGCTTTAAACCACACTCCAGGAGTCTCTGCTTTAAACCAGGCTGCAGGAGGCTCTGCTTTAAACCACACTCCAAGAGTCTCTCTGCTTTAAACCACACTCCAGGAGTCTCTCTGCTTTAAACCACACTCCAGGAGTCTCTGCTTTAAACCAGGCTGCAGGAGGTTCTGCTTTAAACCAGGCTGCAGGAGTCTCTGCATTAAACCAGGCTGCAGGAGTCTCTCTGCTTTAAACCACACCCAAGAGTCTATCTGCTTTAAACCACACTCCAGGAGTCTCTGCTTTAAACCACACTCCAGGAGTCTCTGCTTTAAACCACTCTGCAGGAGTCTCTCTGCTTTAAACCAGGCTGCAGGAGTCTCTCTGCTTTAAACCACGCTGCAGGAGTCTCTCTGCTTTAAACCAGGCAGCAGGAGTCTCTCTGCTTTAAACCACTCTGCAGGAGTCTCTCTGCTTTAAACCACTCTGCAGGAGTCTCTCTGCTTTAAACCACTCTGCAGGAGTCTCTCTGCTTTAAACCACTCTGCAGGAGTCTCTCTGCTTTAAACCACTCTGCAGGCGTCTCTCTGCTTTAAACCACTCTGCAGGAGTCTCTCTGCTTTAAACCACTCTGCAGAAGTCTCTCTGCTTTAAACCACTCTGCAGGAGTAGCTCTACTTCGAACCACGCTGCATGAGTCTCTCTGCTTTAAACCACACTCCAGGAGTCTCTCTGCTTTAAACCAGGCTGCAGGAGTCTCTCTGCTTTAAACAAGGCTGCAGGAGTCTCTGCTTTAAACCAGGCTGAAGGATGCTCTGCTTTAAACCACGCTGCAGGAGTCTCTGCTTTAAACCAGGCTGCAGGAGGCTCTGCTTTAAACCAGGCTGCATGAGTCTCTGCTTTAAACCAGGCTGCAGGAGGCTCTGCTTTAAACCACGCTGCAGGAGTCTCTGCTTTAAACCAGGCTGCAGGAGTCTCTGCTTTAAACCATGCTGCAGGAGTCTCTGCTTTAAACCAGGCTGCAGGAGGCTCTGCTTTAAACCAGGCTGCAGGAGTCTCTGCTTTAAACCAGGCTGCAGGAGGCTCTGCTTTAAACCAGGCTGCAGGAGGCTCTGCTTTAAACCAGGCTGCAGGAAGCTCTGCTTTAAACCACACTCCAAGAGTCTCTCTGCTTTAAACCACACTCCAGGAGTCTCTGCTTTAAACCAGGCTGCAGGAGGCTCTGCTTTAAACCACACTCCAAGAGTCTCTCTGCTTTAAACCACACTCCAGGAGTCTCTCTGCTTTAAACCACACTCCAGGAGTCTCTGCTTTAAACCAGGCTGCAGGAGGTTCTGCTTTAAACCAGGCTGCAGGAGTCTCTGCATTAAACCAGGCTGCAGGAGCCTCTCTGCTTTAAACCACACCCAAGAGTCTATCTGCTTTAAACCACACTCCAGGAGTCTCTGCTTTAAACCACACTCCAGGAGTCTCTGCTTTAAACCACTCTGCAGGAGTCTCTCTGCTTTAAACCAGGCTGCAGGAGTCTCTCTGCTTTAAACCACGCTGCAGGAGTCTCTCTGCTTTAAACCAGGCAGCAGGAGTCTCTCTGCTTTAAACCACTCTGCAGGAGTCTCTCTGCTTTAAACCACTCTGCAGGAGTCTCTCTGCTTTAAACCACTCTGCAGGAGTCTCTCTGCTTTAAACCACTCTGCAGGAGTCTCTCTGCTTTAAACCACGCTGCAGGAGTCTCTCTGCTTTAAACCACGCTGCAGGAGTCTCTCTGCTTTAATCCATGCTGCAGGAGTCTCTCTGCTTTAAACCACTCTGCAGGAGTCTCTCTGCTTTAAACCAGGCTGCAGGAGTCTCTCTGCTTTAAACCAGGCTGCATGAGTCTCGGCTTTAAACCACGCTGCAGGAGTCTCTGCTTTAAACCACTCTGCAGGAGTCTCTCTGCTTTAAACCAGGCTGCAGGAGTCTCTGCTTTAAACCACTCTGCAGGAGTCTCTCTGCTTTAAACCACTCTGCAGGAGTCTCTCTCGTTTAAACCACGCTGCAGCAGTCTCTCTGCTTTAAACCAGGCTGCAGGAGTCTCTGCTTTAAACCAGGCTGCAGGAGTCTCTCTGCTTTAAACCAGGCTGCATGAGTCTCTGCTTTAAACCACGCTGCAGGAGTCTCTGCTTTAAACCACTCTGCAGGAGTCTCTCTGCTTTAAACCACTCTGCAGGAGTCTCCCTGCTTTAAACCAATCTGCAGGAGTCTCTCTGCTTTAAACCAGGCTGCAGGACGCTCTCTGCTTTAAACCACGCTGCAGGAGTCTCTCTGCTTTAAATCACGCTGCAGGAGTCACTCTACTTTAAACCACTCTGCAGGAGTCGCTCTGATTTAAACCAGGCTGCAGGAGTCTCTCTGCTTTAAACCAGGCTGCAGGAGTCTCTCTGCTTTAAACCAGGCTGCAGGAGTCTCTCTGCTTTAAACCAGGCTGCAGGAGTCTCTCAGCATTAAACCATGCTGCAGGAGTCTCTCTGATTTAAACCAGGCTGCAGGAGTCTCTCTGATTTAAACCAGGCTGCAGGAGTCTCTCTGCTTTAAACCAGGCTGCAGGAGTCTCTCAGCATTAAACCATGCTGCAGGAGTCTCTCTGCTTTAAACCAGGCTGCAGGAGTCTCTCTGATTTAAACCAGGCTGCAGGAGTCTCTCTGCTTTAAACCACGCTGCAGGAGTCACTCTACTTTAAACCAGGCTGCAGGAGTCTCTCAGCATTAAACCATGCTGCAGGATCTCTCAGAACTAGTTCAATTTATTCTGGAAACAATTTCAGTCCTTACAGTCCTTCAGTTGTGGATCGTTCATGGTAAGTGGCCTTCAACACCTATATGTTTGATCACCGTCGGCTCAACGAGACCGTTAAGCTCACAATGAGTTGCTATGCGTATTTGACTTCTCTGAAAAATATTAAAACGGAGAAACGTCCAATGGGGTGGATGTAAACTGACAAGTGGAAGCAGGATTGGTCCAAATAGACCAAGCTCTGAGTATCAGACCAGTGATCCTGTCAAGCCCCTCTACAGGCGGAAGATGTCCTGTAGAACTTACGTTGCTTTCCCAACATGGCACTGAGAGGCCAGGGAAAATCAAAGGTAAGCCAGGATCAAAGAGTAACTCCTGCTTTAGAGAAGAGAGGAGAAGAGGAGAATGGATAAAGCAGCTCTGACAGAACAGGGGATGAAAAAAATGGAGAGAATAAGAGAGAGAACAGGGAGGTGGTCAGTGAAGGCTAACTACCTGACCAGCAGAACAATTGGGGTGGTACATATTCATTTACATTTTCTAAAGGGGCTTCCTCTCCTCTCCTCTTATAAGTGGTTGGCAAACCCTTTTATCCAAAGAAACGTACAGTTAACACAAACATTCAGTTCTTTTAAACTCTACAAGTTCAAAAGTGGGCTGAACTACATTGTAGAGTATGGCCATAGGTTTTGGCTGTAGACCCTCTGGTAGCTTGTGCACTATTCCTCACTCTCGTGCACAGCCTCCCTGTCTTGTGCACTATTCCTCACTCTCATTCACAGCCTCCATGTCTTGTGCACTATTCCCTACAGGAAGGCTTGAGTGCTAAAATGTATGGTGCTCAAGAGATGTCAGTAGAGTAATCATTGTGGAATGTGAAAAGACACAAATCCCAAAAGCATGATGTGTACTTACTACATGCAAATGCTAAAAGAAAGGAACGAGGTGGGTAGATAACTAAGTGTGTCATCATAGCAAAGTATTTATAAACAACAACAAAATAAAGTGTTGTTCATTTTTGTTCTATTATCTATACAATAGTGTCACACCCTGACCTGAGTAGTCTTTGTTTTCTTTATTGTTTTGGTTAGGTCAGGGTGTGACATGGGTGATGTATGTGTTTTTTGTACTGTCTAGGGGTTTTGTAGGTTTTTGGGGATGTTTACTATCTAGGTGTTTTATATGTCTATGGTTGCCTAGATTGGTTCTCAATTAGAGGCAGGTATGTATCGTTGTCTCTGATTGGGAACCATATTTAGGCAGCCATCTTCTTTGGGTATTTCGTGGGTTATTGTCTATGTCTATGTGATGTTGCATGTTTGCACTCAGTTTTGATAGCGGTCATGTTCGTCTTGTTATTCTGTTTGTTTGTTTCGTGTACTTCGTGTTTTTTCGTCTTTCATTAAAAAGATGCATTCACATCGACGATCATGACAAATAGGCCATAATTGATTTTGGCCCAATAGGCCTGCCATATTCTCACGTTCAAGGAGCTTTCTGTTTTGATAGGGTTATTTTGCTTAAAACCCTTTAGGCCTATATATAGAATATATATATATATATATATATATATATATATATATATATATCTTCTAAAACTCTGCATCTCTGCCCAGCCTGGCAAGAGTGGCCAATAGGGTGTTCAGCATCCCCAGTGACTCTACAAGCACGGACAGGATATTCTCCACTGCTGACCAGCCCCAGACTGGACAAACTCCTGTTTCTAAAAATGAATTCAAAGACACTGTAGACTGAGCCTAATAAGGCATTTTTTGTTTAATTAGTATTTAATTCTAAGTCAAAGCCTATATGCGCAAGTTTTAGACTATAATGATTTAATACAACTAAATGCTGTTTAATTGCTGAGTAATTTATGTCCCTACCAGCCTATTGTGTCTCACTCGCAAAATCCTTCTCAATGTATTTCTTTGTAGACTATAGCCTTGTAATAATTTAAATAATATAGCCTAAATAATTAACTTTTTCCTTCTTAGTCTCCCTGTCTGGCTCCTGACCTATTTACAGTGTTTATATGCTGTTTAATATGACATGTAACCTATTTATAGTGTTTCTATGCTGTTTAATATGACATGTAACCTATTTATAGTGTTTATATGCTGTTTAATATGACATGTAACCTATTTATAGTGTTTATATGCTGTTTAATATGACATGTAACCTATTTATAGTGTTTCTATGCTGTTTAATATGACATGTAACCTATTTATAGTGTTTATATGCTGTTTAATATGACATGTAACCTATTTATAGTGTTTATATGCTGTTTAATATGACATGTAACCTATTTAGAGTGTTTATATGCTGTTTAATATGACATGTAACCTATTTATAGTGTTTATATGCTGTTTAATATGACATGTAACCTATTTAGAGTGTTTATATGCTGTTTAATATGACATGTAACCTATTTATAGTGTTTATATGCTGTTTAATATGACATGTAACCTATTTATAGTGTTTATATGCTGTTTAATATGACATGTAACCTATTTAGAGTGTTTATATGCTGTTTAATATGGCATGTAACCTATTTATAGTGTTTATATGCTGTTTAATATGACATGTAACCTATTTAGAGTGTTTATATGCTGTTTAATATGGCATGTAACCTATTTATAGTGTTTATATGCTGTTTAATATGACATGTAACCTATTTATAGTGTTTATATGCTGTTTAATATGGCATGTAACCTATTTAGAGTGTTTATATGCTGTTTAATATGACATGTAACCTATTTAGAGTGTTTATATGCTGTTTAATATGGCATGTAACCTATTTATAGTGTTTATATGCTGTTTAATATGACATGTAACCTATTTAGAGTGTTTATATGCTGTTTAATATGACATGTAACCTATTTACAGTGTTTATATGCTGTTTAATATGGCATGTAACCTATTTATAGTGTTTATATGCTGTTTAATATGACATGTAACCTATTTAGAGTGTTTATATGCTGTTTAATATGACATGTAACCTATTTATAGTGTTTATATGCTGTTTAATATGGCATGTAACCTATTTATAGTGTTTATATGCTGTTTAATATGGCATGTAACCTATTTAGAGTGTTTATATGCTGTTTAATATGACATGTAACCTATTTATAGTGTTTATATGCTGTTTAATATGACATGTAACCTATTTATAGTGTTTATATGCTGTTTAATATGACATGTAACCTATTTATAGTGTTTATATGCTGTTTAATATGGCATGTAACCTATTTAGAGTGTTTATATGCTGTTTAATATGGCATGTAACCTATTTAGAGTGTTTATATGCTGTTTAATATGACATGTAACCTATTTAGAGTGTTTCTATGCTGTTTAATATGACATGTAACCTATTTATAGTGTTTATATGCTGTTTAATATGACATGTAACCTATTTATAGTGTTTCTATGCTGTTTAATATGACATGTAACCTATTTATAGTGTTTCTATGCTGTTTAATATGACATGTAACCTATTTATAGTGTTTATATGCTGTTTAATATGACATGTAACCTATTTATAGTGTTTATATGCTGTTTAATATGACATGTAACCTATTTATAGTGTTTATATGCTGTTTAATATGGCATGTAACCTATTTATAGTGTTTATATGCTGTTTAATATGGCATGTAACCTATTTAGAGTGTTTATATGCTGTTTAATATGGCATGTAACCTATTTACAGTGTTTATATGCTGTTTAATATGGCATGTAACCTATTTAGAGTGTTTATATGCTGTTTAATATGACATGTAACCTATTTACAGTGTTTATATGCTGTTTAATATGACATGTAACCTATTTATAGTGTTTATATGCTGTTTAATATGACATGTAACCTATTTAGAGTGTTTATATGCTGTTTAATATGACATGTAACCTATTTATAGTGTTTATATGCTGTTTAATATGACATGTAACCTATTTAGAGTGTTTATATGCTGTTTAATATGACATGTAACCTATTTATAGTGTTTATATGCTGTTTAATATGACATGTAACCTATTTAGAGTGTTTCTATGCTGTTTAATATGACATGTAACCTATTTATAGTGTTTATATGCTGTTTAATATGGCATGTAACCTATTTATAGTGTTTATATGCTGTTTAATATGACATGTAACCTATTTATAGTGTTTATATGCTGTTTAATATGACATGTAACCTATTTATAGTGTTTCTATGCTGTTTAATATGGCATGTAACCTATTTATAGTGTTTATATGCTGTTTAATATGGCATGTAACCTATTTATAGTGTTTATATGCTGTTTAATATGACATGTAACCTATTTATAGTGTTTATATGCTGTTTAATATGACATGTAACCTATTTATAGTGTTTATATGCTGTTTAATATGGCATGTAACCTATTTAGAGTGTTTATATGCTGTTTAATATGACATGTAACCTATTTAGAGTGTTTATATGCTGTTTAATATGACATGTAACCTATTTATAGTGTTTATATGCTGTTTAATATGACATGTAACCTATTTAGAGTGTTTATATGCTGTTTAATATGGCATGTAACCTATTTAGAGTGTTTATATGCTGTTTAATATGGCATGTAACCTATTTATAGTGTTTATATGCTGTTTAATATGGCATGTAACCTATTTATAGTGTTTATATGCTGTTTAATATGGCATGTAACCTATTTAGAGTGTTTATATGCTGTTTAATATGACATGTAACCTATTTAGAGTGTTTATATGCTGTTTAATATGACATGTAACCTATTTATAGTGTTTATATGCTGTTTAATATGGCATGTAACCTATTTATAGTGTTTATATGCTGTTTAATATGACATGTAACCTATTTATAGTGTTTATATGCTGTTTAATATGGCATGTAACCTATTTATAGTGTTTATATGCTGTTTAATATGACATGTAACCTATTTATAGTGTTTATATGCTGTTTAATATGACATGTAACCTATTTAGAGTGTTTATATGCTGTTTAATATGACATGTAACCTATTTATAGTGTTTATATGCTGTTTAATATGACATGTAACCTATTTATAGTGTTTATATGCTGTTTAATATGACATGTAACCTATTTAGAGTGTTTATATGCTGTTTAATATGACATGTAACCTATTTATAGTGTTTATATGCTGTTTAATATGACATGTAACCTATTTAGAGTGTTTATATGCTGTTTAATATGACATGTAACCTATTTATAGTGTTTATATGCTGTTTAATATGGCATGTAACCTATTTATAGTGTTTATATGCTGTTTAATATGACATGTAACCTATTTATAGTGTTTATATGCTGTTTAATATGGCATGTAACCTATTTATAGTGTTTATATGCTGTTTAATATGACATGTAACCTATTTATAGTGTTTCTATGCTGTTTAATATGACATGTAACCTATTTATAGTGTTTATATGCTGTTTAATATGACATGTAACCTATTTATAGTGTTTCTATGCTGTTTAATATGACATGTAACCTATTTAGAGTGTTTATATGCTGTTTAATATGGCATGTAACCTATTTAGAGTGTTTATATGCTGTTTAATATGACATGTAACCTATTTATAGTGTTTATATGCTGTTTAATATGACATGTAACCTATTTATAGTGTTTATATGCTGTTTAATATGACATGTAACCTATTTAGAGTGTTTATATGCTGTTTAATATGACATGTAACCTATTTATAGTGTTTATATGCTGTTTAATATGACATGTAACCTATTTATAGTGTTTATATGCTGTTTAATATGGCATGTAACCTATTTAGAGTGTTTATATGCTGTTTAATATGACATGTAACCTATTTATAGTGTTTATATGCTGTTTAATATGACATGTAACCTATTTATAGTGTTTATATGCTGTTTAATATGGCATGTAACCTATTTATAGTGTTTATATGCTGTTTAATATGACATGTAACCTATTTATAGTGTTTATATGCTGTTTAATATGACATGTAACCTATTTAGAGTGTTTATATGCTGTTTAATATGACATGTAACCTATTTATAGTGTTTATATGCTGTTTAATATGACATGTAACCTATTTACAGTGTTTATATGCTGTTTAATATGACATGTAACCTATTTAGAGTGTTTATATGCTGTTTAATATGACATGTAACCTATTTATAGTGTTTCTATGCTGTTTAATATGACATGTAACCTATTTATAGTGTTTCTATGCTGTTTAATATGACATGTAACCTATTTATAGTGTTTATATGCTGTTTAATATGACATGTAACCTATTTATAGTGTTTATATGCTGTTTAATATGACATGTAACCTATTTAGAGTGTTTATATGCTGTTTAATATGACATGTAACCTATTTATAGTGTTTCTATGCTGTTTAATATGACATGTAACCTATTTCAAATGATGTGAGCTTCTTACATTCACCTTTTCATTTTTATTCAAATACTTCTCATTCAAATCCATATGGTTTGGTTTCAATACTTCAAAACCAAATGGTAGATCCTGGTAGTCACAAAAATAGATGGGTGAGATTTTAATGAATGAAGCGAATTTGTAGCTGTAGTTTTTTTTCAGAGAAGCGTTATTTAGGGGAGCGGTTGGAAAGGACGTGGAGTACCAGAGCACCGCTCCATGAGAGGGATTTCAGACCGCTCAGCTCTGCTCACCTATTCTGGTGGAGATCAAACCATCCTAGCCTTAGAGGAGCTGGAGATGAAATCCATCAGTGGACCAGACAGGTCTTGGCAAGTAGATCAATGTTGGATCACCACCCCCAAAACCCCTCACAGTCTGGGCCACTCACAGACAGCTGGGATTGGCTGATCAATTCACATGCAGACTGAGGGGATGGAGGAAATGAACCAGTGTGTGTGTTTACTGTATACATGTTTGAGTGTCTGTGATTATGTGTGTGTGTGTGTGTGTGTGTGTGTGTGTGTGTGTGTGTGTGTGTGTGTGTGTGTGTGTGTGTGTGTGTGTGTGTGTAAATGGAGAGGGGGCATCATTTAGCCACTGTGTTAATCAAGGAGGAGGGCAAGGGCACAGCGGAGCAGCACTCTGGGGTCATGGACACTGGCTGAGGTGCTCCATCTTCCTGCTGTAGTCTTGTTAACCACCTCTGAAACCCTCTGGAGCCCCTGCCACCCCCACTGGCCTCCAGTCCCCAGGAGCATTGGCTACAAATGAATGACTTGGGCTAAATCTCCTCATGCTGGCTCATTACAACCCTCTCAATGAGGCCATTCATGGTCCGCTTGGGGACCTGCAACAGCTCTCTGCCTCTGACCTCCGTTCTACAGACAAGTACAAGGAGACCGGCAGAAGGAGAGAAGGGGAGAGGAGGAGAAGGGGAGATGGGGAGAAGGAGAGAAGGAGAGAGGAGGATAAGTGGAGAAGGGGAGAAGGAGACAAGGAGAGAAGGAGAGAAGGGGAGAAGGGGAGAAGGAGAGAAGGGGAGAGGAGGAGAAGGGGAGAGGACGTTCATACAGATTCTCCTGATTGCCACTCGGTCACTCCTCAGCACCGGCCAGGCTCTCTGATAATTACAGCTCCTCTCTCCAATACCGCTGGGTTCCAAAGCACAAAGGAGCAATGTGTGTGTGTGTATGTGTGTGTGTGTGTGTGTGTGTGTGTGTGTGTGTGTGTGTGTGTGTGTGTGTGTGTGTGTGTGTGTGTGTGTGTGTGTGTGTGTGTGTGTGTGTGTGTGCGTGCGTGCGTGCATGTGTCCATCACCAGACACCCGAGCACACCAACTCCATTGGCACCAATAACTACACTTGCTTCTCAACACCAAGTGGCCATGACTGGCAGGTAATGACTAGTAGGTAATGACTAGCAGGTAATGACTAGTAGGTAATGACTGGCAGGTAATGACTGGCAGGTAATGACTAGCAGGTACTGACCGGCAGGTAATGACTGGCAGGTAATAACTAGCAGGTAATGACTGGCAGGTAATAACAAGCAAGTAATGACTAGCAGGTAATAACTAGCAGGTAATGACTGGCAGGTAATGACTGGCAGGTAATAACTAACAGGTAATCACTGGTAGGTAATAACTAGCAGGTACTGACTGTCAGGTAATAACTAGCAGGTAATAACTAGCAGGTAATGACGGGCAGGTAATGACTGGCAGGTAATAACTAGCAAGTAATAACTAGCAGGTAATGACTGGCAGGTAATGACTGGCAGGTAATAACTAGCAGGTAATGACTGGCAGGTAATGACTGACAGGTAATAACTAGCAGGCAATAACTAGCAGGTAATGACAGACAGGTAATGACTGGCAGGTAATAACTGGCATGTAATGACTGGCAGGTAATAAATAGCAGGTAATGACTTGCAGGTAATAACTAGCAGGTAATGACTAGCAGGTAATGACTGGCAGGTAACGACTGGCAGGTAATAACTAGCAGGTAATGACTGGCAGGTAATGACTGGCAGGTAATAACTAGCAGGTAATATCTGGCAGGTAATGACTGGCAGGTAATAACTAGCAGGTAATAACTAGCAGGTAATGACTGGCAGGTAATGTATGGCAGGTAATAACTGGCAGGTAATGACTAGCAGGTAATGACTGGCAGGTAATAACTGGCATGTAATAACTAGCAGGTAATGACTGGCAGGTAATGACTGGCAGGTAATAACTAGCAGGTAATGACTGACAGGTAATGACTGGCAGGTAATAACTAGCAGGTAATGACTGGCAGGTAATGACTGGCAGGTAATAACTAGCAGGTAATGACTGGCAGGTAATGACTGGCAGGTAATAATAGCAGGTAATGACTGGCAGGTAATGACTGACAGCGGTTAGAAGCCATAAAGGTAACGACGGGTAGAAGTCAGCAGTGGCTAGATGTAATGACTGGCAGTGGTCAGTAGTGGTCAGCAGTGGCTAGATGTAATGACTGGCAGTGGTCAGCAGTGGTCTGCAGTGGCTAGATGTAATGACTGGCAGAGGTCTGCAGTGGTTAGCAGTGGCTAGATGTAATGACTGGCAGAGGTCAGCAGTGGCTAGATGTAATGACTGAAAGAGGTCAGCAGTGGCTAGATGTAATGACTGGCAGTGGTCAGCAGTGGTCAGCAGTGGCTAGATGTAATGACTGGCAGAGGTCAGCAGTGGCTAGATGTAATGACTGGCAGCGGTCAGCAGTGGCTAGATGTAATGACTGACAGAGGTCAGCAGTGGCTAGATGTAATGACTGGCAGAGGTCAGCAGTGGCTAGATGTAATGACTGACAGAGGTCAGCAGTGGCTAGATGTAATGACTGACAGAGATCAGCAGTGGCTACATGTAATGACTGACAGAGGTCAGCAGTGGCTAGATGTAATGACTGGCAGAGGTCAGCAGTGGCTAGATGTAATGACTGAAAGAGGTCAGCAGTGGCTAGATGTAATGACTGGCAGTGGTCAGCAGTGGCTAGATGTAATGACTGGCAGAGGTCAGCAGTGGCTAGATGTAATGACTGGCAGCGGTCAGCAGTGGCTAGATGTAATGACTGACAGAGGTCAGCAGTGGCTAGATGTAATGACTGGCAGAGATCAGCAGTGGCTAGATGTAATGACTGACAGAGGTCAGCAGTGGCTAGATGTAATGACTGACAGAGATCAGCAGTGGCTACATGTAATGACTGACAGAGGTCAGCAGTGGCTAGATGTAATGACTGGCAGAGGTCAGCAGTGGCTAGATGTAATGACTGGCAGAGGTCAGCAGTGGCTACATGTAATGACTGACAGAGGTCAGCAGTGGCTAGATGTAATGACTGGCAGAGGTCAGCAGTGGCTACATGTAATGACTGACAGAGGTCAGCAGTGGCTAGATGTAATGACTGACAGAGGTCAGCAGTGGCTAGATGTAATGACTGGCAGAGGTCAGCATTGGCTAGATGTAATGACTGACAGAGGTCAGCAGTGGCTAGATGTAATGACTGGCAGAGGTCAGCAGTGGCTAGATGTAATGACTGACAGAGGTCAGCAGTGGCTAGATGTAATGACTGACAGAGGTCAGCAGTGGCTACATGTAATGACTGACAGAGGTCAGCAGTGGCTAGATGTAATGACTGACAGAGGTCAGCAGTGGCTAGATGTAATGACTGACAGAGGTCAGCAGTGGCTAGATGTAATGACTGGCAGAGGTCAGCAGTGGCTAGATGTAATGACTGACAGAGGTCAGCAGTGGCTACATGTAATGACTGACAGAGGTCAGCAGTGGCTAGATGTAATGACTGACAGAGGTCAGCAGTGGCTAGATGTAATGACTGACAGAGGTCAGCAGTGGCTAGATGTAATGACTGGCAGAGGTCAGCAGTGGCTAGATGTAATGACTGACAGAGATCAGCAGTGGCTACATGTAATGACTGACAGAGGTCAGCAGTGGCTAGATGTAATGACTGGCAGAGGTCAGCAGTGGCTAGATGTAATGACTGAAAGAGGTCAGCAGTGGCTAGATGTAATGACTGGCAGTGGTCAGCAGTGGCTAGATGTAATGACTGGCAGAGGTCAGCAGTGGCTAGATGTAATGACTGGCAGCGGTCAGCAGTGGCTAGATGTAATGACTGACAGAGGTCAGCAGTGGCTAGATGTAATGACTGGCAGAGGTCAGCAGTGGCTACATGTAATGACTGACAGAGGTCAGCAGTGGCTAGATGTAATGACTGACAGAGATCAGCAGTGGCTACATGTAATGACTGACAGAGGTCAGCAGTGGCTAGATGTAATGACTGGCAGAGGTCAGCAGTGGCTAGATGTAATGACTGGCAGAGGTCAGCAGTGGCTACATGTAATGACTGACAGAGGTCAGCAGTGGCTAGATGTAATGACTGGCAGAGGTCAGCAGTGGCTACATGTAATGACTGACAGAGGTCAGCAGTGGCTAGATGTAATGACTGACAGAGGTCAGCAGTGGCTAGATGTAATGACTGACAGAGGTCAGCAGTGGCTAGATGTAATGACTGGCAGAGGTCAGCAGTGGCTAGATGTAATGACTGACAGAGATCAGCAGTGGCTACATGTAATGACTGACAGAGGTCAGCAGTGGCTAGATGTAATGACTGGCAGAGGTCAGCAGTGGCTAGATGTAATGACTGAAAGAGGTCAGCAGTGGCTAGATGTAATGACTGGCAGTGGTCAGCAGTGGCTAGATGTAATGACTGGCAGAGGTCAGCAGTGGCTAGATGTAATGACTGGCAGCGGTCAGCAGTGGCTAGATGTAATGACTGACAGAGGTCAGCAGTGGCTAGATGTAATGACTGGCAGAGGTCAGCAGTGGCTACATGTAATGACTGACAGAGGTCAGCAGTGGCTAGATGTAATGACTGACAGAGATCAGCAGTGGCTACATGTAATGACTGACAGAGGTCAGCAGTGGCTAGATGTAATGACTGGCAGAGGTCAGCAGTGGCTAGATGTAATGACTGGCAGAGGTCAGCAGTGGCTACATGTAATGACTGACAGAGGTCAGCAGTGGCTAGATGTAATGACTGGCAGAGGTCAGCAGTGGCTACATGTAATGACTGACAGAGGTCAGCAGTGGCTAGATGTAATGACTGACAGAGGTCAGCAGTGGCTAGATGTAATGACTGGCAGAGGTCAGCATTGGCTAGATGTAATGACTGACAGAGGTCAGCAGTGGCTAGATGTAATGACTGACAGAGGTCAGCAGTGGCTAGATGTAATGACTGACAGAGGTCAGCAGTGGCTAGATGTAATGACTGGCAGAGGTCAGCAGTGGCTAGATGTAATGACTGACAGAGGTCAGCAGTGGCTAGATGTAATGACTGACAGAGGTCAGCAGTGGCTAGATGTAATGACTGACAGAGGTCCGCAGTGGCTACATGTAATGACTGACAGAGGTCAGCAGTGGCTAGATGTAATGACTGACAGAGGTCAGCAGTGGCTAGATGTAATGACTGACAGAGGTCAGCAGTGGCTAGATGTAATGACTGGCAGAGGTCAGCAGTGGCTAGATGTAATGACTGGCAGAGGTCAGCAGTGGCTAGATGTAATTTTATTTTACCTTTATTTAACTAGGCAAGTCAGTTAAGAACAAATTCTTATTTTCAATGACGGCCTAGGAACAGTGGGTTAACTGCCTGTTCAGGGGCAGAACGACAGATTTGTACCTTGTCAGCTCAGGGATATGATCTTGCAACCTTTCGGTTACTAGTCCAACGCTCTAACCACTAGGCTACCCTGCCACCCCAAATGACTGACAGTGGTCAGCAGTGGTTAGATATAATTGTCCAGACAGCATCCAAACACTCCATCTGTCAGTGTCGTTCAGTGTCGTTCTGAGCTCAGACGAGCAGTTGTCTCCCAAATGTTACATTTGGAGTGGCTTCAGAGATGTTTATGACAAAACAAAGAAAGAGATACATGGGCAAATAGAGACAAGGAAAACTATTTTCTGTTGTGCTTCAGATCCGGGGGGATATAAAAAGTGTTTTCTGTTAGGTTTACCTTGAATTATTCCCACTAACTGCATGAAATTGAGTGCATGAATGGTCGTCCTATGCTACTAAGGCTGAGGGATCAATCACAAACCAACAAACAAATCACAGTTTACATATCAGGTGGTGTAGACCTCAGTCGACTCCCTCCCTCCCTCCCTCCCTCCCTCCCTCCCTCCCTCCCTCCCTCCCTCCCTCCCTCCCTCCCTCCCTCCCTCCCTCCCTCCCTCCCTCCCTCCCTCCCTCCCTCCCTCCCTCCCTCCCTCCCTCCCTCTCTCATTGCCTGGGCCCTGTTGATTGGATCTAATGAAGTGTCTCTTCTTGCTGTATCCAGACAGCTGCTGCAACATGCTCACTCTCTGTGTGTGGTGCTCGGCTAGTTTGCCTGCTGTGGACAGCTCAATCTATCACAGAGCAACAAGGCCTCATGGGGCAGGTGGGCCCTGTCTGGCTGGACGGAGCAAGAGGAGCCCAAGCAGCGCAAGCGTGAGGGGCACAAGCTAGTAAATACAGAATAACATGTCCACGATGAGGGTGTCTAACGTGAGGGGCACAAGCTAGTAAATACAGAATAACATGTCCACGATGAGGGTGTCTAACGTGAGGGGCACAAGCTAGGAAATACAGAATAACATGTCCATGATGAGGGTGTCTAACGTGAGGGGCACAAGCTAGGAAATACAGAATAACATGTCCATGATGAGGGTGTCTAACGTGAGGGGCACAAGCTAGGAAATACAGAATAACATGTCCATGATGAGGGTGCCTAACGTGAGGGGCACAAGCTAGGAAATACAGAATAACATGTCCATGATGAGGGTGTCTAACGTGAGGGGCACAAGCTAGGAAATACAGAATAACATGTCCATGATGAGGGTGCCTAACGTGAGGGGCACAAGCTAGGAAATACAGAATAACATGTCCATGATGAGGGTGCCTAACGTGAGCCACTATGATCAAACAGCAGCTAGCATTTGGTGCTGCTTTTTTACTCCTCTTTGAAATCTTTTGGGCATGTTTTGTTTTTCTTTCTCGCCTTTTGACTCGCCCCAAACCATCTCCTGAGGACGACAGCGAGTTGTAGTGGACTCAGATCCGAAGCTGCTCAGAAAAGCTCCAAAGGCTACAGGGTTGGCAGAGGAGCTGAATGGAAGTGGGGTGTGTGGCACACGGGCAGGCATGGGCACCCTCAGAAGACAGAACGTCACACGGTGGCGCATGTGCCAGGGCTAGCTCTCATTACCTAGGCTCCCTACCAGAGCTTCCTGAGCCACACAGCTCATTAAAACACCTCCACCGCCACACAGCTCATTAAAACACCTCCACTGCCACACAGCTCATTAAAACACTGCCACACAGCTCATTAAAACACCTCCACTGCCACACAACTCATTAAACACCTCCACGGCCACACAGCTCATTAAAACACCTCCACTGCCACACAACTCATTAAACACCTCCACGGCCACACAGCTCATTAAAACACCTCCACTGCCACACAACTCATTAAACACCTCCACTGCCACACAGCTCATTAAAACACCTCCACTGCCACACAGCTCATTAAAACACTGCCACTGCCACACGGCCTCTCCAAACACACTCTGGCAAATCACTCACCAATGAGTTACTGGGGGAAAATTCCAGCTGCAGAACTTCATAGGCTACCTCATTTCTGCAATGGCTTTTTGAATACTGTACTGTAGCGTACTGTTTGGTGTGCCTCCGTAGCATTGCTGAGGATCAATAGGTTTAGCAAAAGCTCAAAGGAATCCCAGATTCTATCCACAGAGGCTGGTCTGTAAGGAATTGCACTTGCACATGCACCGAGCGTTCACCTTCGGACACCTAACACAGGGATAATGATGAAGCCCTAAGTAGCCAGACACAAATAAAGATGAATGGTGTAATGATCGTAAGGCAAACAGTTACATACCACGAGGGACTGTCAGAGAGCAAGTTGGTGTGCATGGATGTGCACTTATGAAAGGGTACTAAGGCACTAAGTGTTCGACTTCAGGGATGGGATGTGTTCAAAGGCCCAATCCCAAATTACCCTTAACCCCATCGCACTCAGAGATACCGGATGGGTATAATCAAGGTGATAAGGGCACTATTCTTTCACCTGTCCAATTCATTCAGATCTCCATTAATGGATTGAGGGTTAATTCTGGAGTAGGTGTAAATATACAGTATCCTCTACAGAGAAAACACTTAGCGGAGCCTTTCCTTTTACCACCCTTCTACAGAGATAACACTTAGTGGTGCCATTCCTAGTAACCATCCTTCTACAGAGATAACACTTAGTGGTGCCTTTCCTAGTAACCATCCTTCTACAGAGATAACACTTAGTGGTGCCATTCCTAGTAACCATCCTTCTACAGAGATAACACTTAGTGGTGCCTTTCCTAGTAACCATCCTTCTACAGAGATAACACTTAGTGGTGCCTTTCCTAGTACCATCCTGCTACAGAGATAACACTTAGTGGTGCCTTTCCTAGTACCATCCTGCTACAGAGAGATAACACTTAGCGGAGCCTTTCCTAGTAACCATCCTTCTACAAAGATAACACTTAGTGGTGCCTTTCCTAGTACCATCCTGCTACAGAGAGATAACACTTAGCGGAGCCTTTCCTAGTAACTATCCTTCTATAGCTGGACTCCCGGGAGTGCATTCGGTCAACTGGCGGGTTAATTGGCCATGACGTGGAGTGCCAGCTTCACATGCCGGCCTGTGTGCTTCTCGCCATAGCACCCTTCACTAGAATATATCTCTCAATCTGCCCAGTGGAGATTTGTATTTGTATTTATTATGGATCAAATGACAAAAACAAAGAAAGCCCATATGGATCCCAATTAGCTGCTGCCTGGGGTCCAACAAAATTAAGGCACTTACAGTGCATTCTGAAAATATTCAGACCTCTTGACTTTTTCCACATTTTGTTACGTTACAGCCTTACCCTAAAATGGATTAAATAAATACAAAATCTCCATCAATCTACACACAATACACCATAATGACAAAGCAAAAACAGGACTGAAATGTTTGCAAATGTATCATAAATTAAAAACATAAATACTTTATATAGATTAGTATTCAGACCCTTTGCTATGAGATTCCAAATTCATCTCAGGTGCATCATGTTTCCATTGATCATCCTTGAGATGTTTCTACAACTAGATTGGAGTCTACCTTTGGTCAATTGAATTGATTAGACATGATTTGGAAAGGCACACAGCTGTCTATATAACATCTCACAGTTGGCAGTGCATGTCAGAGCAAAAACCAATCCATGAAGTCAAAGGAATTGTCCGTAGAGCTCCGAGACTTGTGAATTGTGTCGAGGCACAGATCTGGTGAAGGGTATCAAAAGAATTCTGCAGCATTGAAGGTCCCCAAGAACATAGTGGCCTCCATCATTATTAAATGGAAGAAGTTTGGAACCACCAAGAATTCCTAGAGCTGGCCCCCCAGCCAAATTGAGCAATGGGGGGAGAAGGGCCTTGGTCAGGGAGGTGACCAAGAACCCGATGGCCACTCTGACAGAGCTCCAGAGTTCCTCTGTGGAGACGGGAGAAACTTCCAGAAGGACAACCATCTCTGTAGCACTTCACCAATCAGGACATTATGAGTGAGTGGCCATACAGAAGCAACTCCTCAGTAAAAGGCACATGACAGACCGCTTGGCACCTAAACCAGACCAAAGGCACCTAAACCAGACCATGAGAAATAAGATGAAACCACGATTGAACTCTTTGAACTGAATGCCAACCATCAAGTCTGGAGGAAACCTGGCACCATCCTTACGATGAAGCATGGTGGTGGCAGCATCCTGCTCTGGGGATGTTTTTCAGCGGAAGGGACTGGGAGACTAGTCAGGATCGAGGGAAAGATGAATGGAGCAAAGTACAGAGAGTTCCTTGATGAAAACCTGCTCCAGTGCGCTCAGGACCTCAGACTAGGGTGAAGGTTCAACCAAAGCCCGGACTTGAAATCGACCGAACATCTCTGGAGACCTGAAAATAGCTGTGCAGCAACGCTCCCCATCCAACCTGACAGAGTTTGAGAGGATCTGCAGAGAAGAATGGGAGAAACTCCTCAAATACAGTTGTGCCAGGCTTGTAGCGTCATACCAAAGAAGACTAAAAAAAGACTAAAAAAAAACATTTTGTTTTGTCATTATGGGGTATTGTGATGTCATTATGGGGTATTGTGATGTCATTATGGGGTATTGTGATGTCATTATGGGGTATTGTGAAGTCATTATGGGGTATTGTGGTGTCATTATGGGGTATTGTGATGTCATTATGGGGTATTGTGATGTCATTATGGGGTATTGTGAAGTCATTATGGGGTATTGTGATGTCATTATGGGGTATTGTGAAGTCATTATGGGGTATTGTGATGTCATTATGGGGTATTGTGAAGTCATTATGGGGTATTGTGATGTCATTATGGGGTATTGTGAAGTCATTATGGGGTATTGTGATGTCATTATGGGGTATTGTGGTGTCATTATGGGGTATTGTGAAGTCATTATGGGGTATTGTGGTGTCATTATGGGGTATTGTGAAGTCATTATGGGGTATTGTGATGTCATTATGGGGTATTGTGAAGTCATTATGGGGTATTGTGGTGTCATTATGGGGTATTGTGGTGTCATTATGGGGTATTGTGGTGTCATTATGGGGTATTGTGGTGTCATTATGGGGTATTGTGAAGTCATTATGGGGTATTGTGGTGTCATTATGGGGTATTGTGGTGTCATTATGGGGTATTGTGGTGTCATTATGGGGTATTGTGAAGTCATTATGGGGTATTGTGTTTCGATTTGATGGAGGAAAAAAACGATTTAATCCATTTTAGAATAAGGCTGTAACGTAACAAAATGTGGAAAAAGTCAAGGGGTCTTAATACTTTCCGAAGGCACTGTATATACAATACATTTCACAGCACATTAAATGTGTGCCCTCAGGCCACTACTCTACTACCACATATCTGAAGGCTTTTAGACCAACAACAAAAACCACTTGGAGGGGGAAGGACCAGGAAGAACAGAACAAATAGTGCAAATGAAGAGACCATTCTTTATCGGTGCACATCTGAAAAGTATGATAATAAACCGGGAGTTAGTTAGTCTCGCTTTCTCTCTCACTATCTTTCTCTATCTCTCTCTATCTCTCTCTTTCTCTCTTTCTCTCTCACTCTCTTTCTCTATCTCTCTCTATCTCTCGCTATATGTCTTGCTTTCTCTCTCACTCTCTCTCTCTATCTCTCGCTATATGTCTTGCTTTCTCTCTCACTCTCTTTCTCTATCTCTCGCTATATGTCTTGCTTTCTCTCTCACTCTCTTTCTCTATCTCTCTCTATCTCTTGCTATATCTCTCTCTTTCTCTATCTCTTTCTCCATCTCTCTCTATTTCTCTCTTTCTCTCTCCCTCTCTCACACATGCATGAGCGCAAAGTGAGAAGCAACATCACTCCACACACAGGAAGCCATGCTCCTTTTTTTAAAGGCCGCTTTTTCATCTTTCCTTCTCTGGCTGAACCCTGACCCTCAAATAGATCTGGAAATAGGCACATCGTCGAGGGGAATAGGGGAGCGCCTCTAACCTAATGTTATCCTCCCCTTCCAAAAAAAGAAATGTAAGATGAAACATGGCCCCTATACAGTCTGTGATTCTAGACACATCTCCTCTCCTCCTTTTTATTCCCCCCATCATCTGTCAGATGGAATAAGTTTAGACCTGGGCTGGACACACCTGCTCCCTGGACTACCGACGATGCCTTGTCCTCCGGCTCGCACTGCAACATTTAGTGACACATGTTGGAATGTGGAGCTCATTGAAGTACGCACACACAAGCACACACACACAGACAAACTGCAACACACACACGGACACACACACACGGAAACACACACACAGCGACACACACATTGACACACACACAGACACCTGCCCTTGCGTGGGCCTTCAACCCATCCACGTTATTGCAGAGTGCTGAGAGAAGTCAAGAAGGAATATAACATTTAACCCAACCCCTGTGAATCAGAGAGGTGTGGAGGGCTGTGTGTGTGTGTGTGTGTGTGTGTGTGTACTACCCCTATCTGGCATTTCACCTGCTTTTGATAGATTGGTATTCATAAAGGTCTCTAAGTCAGAGATATACAATAGTATGTGATATTACATATTTTGGTCACACCGCCTGTGTTTAACACATTTATGATGCCTTCTATCACTATCATAGTAATACCTGCTGTGTTACTACCCGTTTGTGGCTTTATAAATACATAAATGACTGTAAAAACATGAATAATGCATTATACACAGGTGGTTTGTAGAAACTGGGCCATAGACAGGAGGAGTGTTCTCATTATTATTTTTCTGAAGATGAGATGCAATGAATTGATGAATGGCCCTCTGTTTAGAATGATGATGCAGAGCTGTGTAAGACAGAGCAGAGAGAGGGATGGGAGGGTTGTGTCTGTGTGTGTGTCTGTGTCTCTGTGTGTATGCATTGTGCCTATTATATAATATGTGTGTATAAGTGTGCGCGTGTATTTATTCGGTGTGCATTTGTATTTTATTTCAACTTTATTTAACTAGGTGTTTGCGGTGTGTGTGTATATGTATACGTGTGTGTATGTATGTGTGTGTGTGTGTGCTGTCTGGCAGCAAAGGTAGATCCAGCCTGATTCTAATGAGGCTTGGATCAAAGGCCCACAGGAGGGAGATTAGAGATGAGTATTGTATTGATTTTTAATTGACTGGAGTGGAGATGGAAAGTGGGGGGAGGGGAGGGCTGCCTGGGCCAGATTATGAAATGAGCTGAATTTGTCACTCACTGAAGGCATAGGAAGAGTGAGAGAGACCGAGAGGGAGAGGGAGAGAGAGAGAAAGAGGATGGGGGAGAAGGAAAGAGGTAGGGAGAGAAAGTGGTGAGGAGGAAGGAGAGAGAGAGAAGGGGGAGAGAGGGAGGTAGAGAGAGAGAGAGAGAGAGAGAGAGAGAGAGAGAGAGCGAGCGAGGGAGGGAGGGAGGGAGGGAGGGAGGGAGGGAGGGAGGGAGGGAGGGAGGGAGGGAGGGAGGGAGGGAGGGAGGGAGGGAGGGATAGAGGTAGTGAAATAAAAAGGAGGAGAGGGGGAGATGGACACAAACACAGATACAGTAGAGACTTTATCATCCACAGACACAGATACAGTAGAGACTGTACCATCCACAGACACAGATACAGTAGGGACTTTACCATCCATAAACACAGACACAGATACAGTAGAGACTGTATCATCCACAGACACAGATACAGTAGAGACTTTACCATCCACAGACACAGATACAGTAGAGACTTTACCATCCACAGACACAGATATAGTAGAGACTTTACCATCCATAAACACAGATACGATAGAGACTTTACCATCCACAGACACAGATACAGTAGAGACTTTACCATCCATAAACACAGATACAGTAGAGACTTTACCATCCATAAACACAGATACAGTAGAGACTTTACCATCCACAGACACAGATATAGTAGAGACTTTACCATCCACAGACACAGATACAGTAGAGACTTTACCATCCACAGACACAGATACAGTAGAGACTTTACCATCCACAGACACAGATATAGTAGAGACTTTACCATCCACAGACACAGATACAGTAGAGACTTTACCATCCACAGACACAGATACAGTAGAGACTTTACCATCCATAAACACAGATACAGTAGAGACTTTACCATCCATAAACTCAGATACAGTAGAGACTTTACCATCCACAGACACAGATACAGTAGAGGCTTTACCATCCACAGACACAGATACAGTAGAGACTTTACCATCCATAAACACAGATACAGTAGAGACTTTACCATCCACAGACACAGATACAGTAGATACTTTACCATCCACAGACACAGATACAGTAGAGACTTTACCAGACACAGATACAGTAGAGACTTTACCATCCACAGACACAGATACAGTAGAGACTTTACCATCCATAAACACAGATACAGTAGAGACTTTACCATCCATAAACACAGATACAGTAGAGACTTTACCATCCACAGACACAGATACAGTAGAGACTTTACCATCCATAAACACAGATACAGTAGAGACTTTACCATCCACAGACACAGATACAATAGAGACTTTACCATCCACAGACACAGATACAGTAGAGACTTTACCATCCATGAACACAGATACAGTAGAGACTTTACCATCCATAAACACAGACACAGATACAGTAGAGACTTTACCACCCATAAACACAGATACAGTGGAGACTTTACATCCATAAACACAGATACAGTAGAGACTTTACCATCCACAGACACAGATATAGTAGAGACATTACCATCCACAGACACAGATATAGTAGAGACTTTACCATCCACATACACAGATATAGTAGAGACTTTATCATCCACAGACACAGATATAGTAGAGACTTTACCATCCACAGACACAGATATAGTAGAGACTTTACCATCCACAGACACAGATATAGTAGAGACTTTACCATCCACAGACACAGATATAGTAGAGGCTTTATCATCCACAGACACAGATACAGTAGAGACTTTACCATCCATAAACACAGATACAGTAGAGACTTTACCATCCACAGACACAGATATAGTAGAGACTTTACCATCCATAAACACAGATACAGTAGAGACTTTACCATCCACAGACACAGATACAGTAGAAACTTTACCATCCACAGACACAGATACAGTAGAGACTTTACCATCCATAAACACAGATACAGTAGAGACTTTATCATCCACAGATACAGATACAGTAGAGACGTTGCCATCCACAGACACAGATACAGTAGAGACTTTACCATCCACAGACACAGATACAGTAGAGACTTTACCATCCACAAACACAGATACAGTAGAGACTTTACCATCCATAAACACAGATACAGTAGAGACTTTACAATCCATAAACACAGATACAGTAGAGACTTTACCATTCACAGACACAGATACAGTAGAGACTTTACCATCCACAGACACAGATACAGTAGAGACTTTACCATCCACAGACACAGATACAGTAGAGACTTTACCATCCATAAACACAGATACAGTAGAGACTTTACCATCCACAGACACAGATACAGTAGACTTTACCATCCACAAACACAGATACAGTAGAGACTTTACCATCCATAAACACAGATACAGTAGAGACTTTACCATCCACAGACACAGATACAGTAGAGACTTTACCATCCACAGACACAGATACAGTAGAGACTTTACCATCCACAGACACAGATACAGTAGAGACTTTACCATCCATAAACACAGATACAGTAGAGACTTTAGGGGAGAGAAATGGGGCTTAAATAGGAACTCTGCATCAGAGGACAGATGGTGTGAGAGAAGCTACCCGACAGCCTATAACTACCCTACCCCCTCCTCTCAAAGCCTTCAGGGGAAGAAGGAGGTTCCAGGTCAAGCATGACTGTAGCCTCTGACCCCTGACCCCTAGACTGGGCTCTGTGTGTATAAAAGGACAACCAGCTGTGTGTGTCAAATACAGAGTGGGTCGAAGAACGTAGAGACAGAAGCGAAGAGGAGGGGATGCACACACACACACACACACACGCACACACACACAGACACACACACACACTCCGTTAGCATGACACGTTCTCGGCCCCCTCTGTCATCATCACCTCATCTTTCTATTCCGTCCCACTTTCCTCTACTGTTGTCTCTCCCTACTTCTCCCTGTGCCTCTCTCTTTTCTCTCTTTCATTCTATCTCTATCCTTCCTACTCCCCCCTCTTTCTTTCATTCTATCTCTATCCTTCCTACTCCCCCTCTCTCTTTCATTCTATCTCTATCCTTCCTTCTCCCCCTCTCTCTACTTCTCCCCCCTCTCTCTCCTTCTTCCCCTCTCTCTACTTCTCCCCTCTCCTTCTTCCCCTCTCTCTACTTCTCCCCTCTCCTTCTCCTATCTCTATCCTTCCTTCTCCCCTCTCCTTCTCCTATCTCTCTCTTCTTCTCCCCCTCTCTCTCTCCCTCTCTCATTCTCCCCCTCTCTTTCTCCTTCTCCCCTCTCTCTCGCTCTCCTTCTCCCACCCTCTCTTGCATTCTCTCAAGCTCGCTCTCTCCTTCTCCCACCCTCTCTCACTCTCCTTATCCTCCCTCTTTCTCTCCTTCTCCCACCCTCACCCACCCTCTCTCGCATTCTCACAAGCTCGCTCTCTCCTTCTCCCACCCTCTCTCTCTCTCCCCTCTCTCTTCTCTCTCTCCTTCTCCCACCCCTCTCTCCTTCTCCCACCCCTCTCTCTCTCCTTCTCCCACTTTCTCTCTCCCCTTCTCCCACCCCCTCTCTCTCCTTCTCCCACCCCTCTCTCTCCTTCTCCCACCCCTCTCTCTCCTTCTCCCACCCCTCTCTCTCCTTCTCCCACCCCTCTCTCTCCTTCTCCCCCTCTCTCTCTCCTTCTACCACCCTCTCTCTCTCATTCACCCCCCTCTCTCTCTCCTTCCTTCTCCCCGCCTCTCTCTTGCCATATCTCTCTCTACCTTGTTCTCTCTCACTGGCTCTCTCGCTCGCTGTCTCTCTCTCTCATATCAGTCTCCTGAGGGAAAAGTGCAGGAGCCTTTGATCTGATCAGTGTTTTTTTTCCCCGAGGTTGAGGAATCCTGAAATGGGACGTGCTCTCCAATTAGTTTGGGTTAAATATTTCAGAGGCTACGGCAGCTATCCCTGTCTTTTCTTCTCCCTTTAGTGAGCGGCTTCCATGTTTCCATTGGTTCTCCTGCTGATACTACAGAGGACGACAACAAAAAAAACACCTTATAACGCGTATACTTGACTGAACGAATGGCAGCTAGGTTTGCACTACAAGCCCTGCGGAAAATGTCTCAACGGCAAGAGAAAGAGGGAGAAACCAACAGGGCGGGTGGTGAATCGTTAAGGGAGAGACAGAGCATAAGATGTAATATAATAATGAAGAAATAATTACATCTTCATTTATGAGGAATGAATATGCGAATATCAATTGTGATAATGGTTATGGTCAATCTTTGCTATGATACACTGTTATAGTAGTCATAGCAGGACTTGTAGAAACAGCCGCCGGAGCGGAAATGATGACTGTAGTTCTATGGTAATACAATCAGGATCATCTGATGGACCCCATGTGCAGGTATCACTTAGGGAAATGTGTCCTTACTCGCTCAATGCTTCCAATATGTATCCATCTCAAAATACTAAAGACGTACATCTGGCTCGGATATCTGATGGAGATTTCTCCTTTGGGGAATGTGTTTGGAAAAATATAAGTTTCTCTTTCAATCTGTTCCATGAAAGGAGGAGGGGAATGTGTAGTGTCGCCCGCAGGCTTTTGCTGGGAATTTGACACCACTACCATTGTTGTGAGAGTGGCAGGGTAGCAGAAAAAAGAGTTGGAGAGGAGGGGATTTCTAGGCCTCAGTTGTAACGATTTCCACTGCTACACTCCGCATTCTGTATTCTGTCAAACACCCATCGACTGTCAACCCAACCCTATCCCTCTACCATCACCCCTGACCCCATCCCTCTACCATCACCCCTGACCCCATTCCTCTACCATCACACCTGACCCCATCCTTCTACGATCACTCCTGACCCCATCCCTCTAACATCACCCCTGACCCCATCCCTCTACCATCATCCCTGACCCCATCCCTCTACCATCACCCCTGACCCCATCCCTCTACCATCACTCCTGACCCCATCCCTCTACCCTCTACCATCATCCCTGACCCCATCCTTCTACCATGACCCTATCCCTCTACCATCACCCCTGACCCCATCCCTCTACCATCACCCCTGACCCCATCCCTCTACCATCACCCCTGACCCCATACCAGTCTACCATCACCCCTGATCCCATCCCACTCTACCATCATCCCTGACCCCATCCCTCTACCATCACTCCTGACCCCATCCCTCTACCATTCTCCCTGACCCCATCCCACTCTACCATCACCCCTGACCCCATCCCTCTACCATCACCCCTGACCCCATACCAGTCTACCATCACCCCTGACCCCATCCCACTCTACCATCACCCCTGACCCCATCCCTCTACCATCACCCCTGACCCCATCCCAGTCTACCATCACCCCTGACCCCATCCCTCTACCATCACTCCAGTCCCCACACAATTCTACCTTCCCCCCTGACCCCATCCCTCTACCATCACCCCAGTCCCCACACAACTCTACCATCATCCATGACCCCATCCCTCTACCATCACCCCAGTCCCCACACAACTCTACCATCACCCCTGACCCCATCCCTCTACCATCAACCCAGTCCCCACACAACTCTACCATCAACCCAGTCCCCACACAACTCTACCATCACCCCTGACCCCATCCCTCTACCATCACCCCTGACCCCATCCCTCTACCATCACCCCTGACCCCATACCAGTCTACCATCACCCCTGACCCCATACCAGTCTACCATCACCCCTGACCCCATCCCTCTACCATCACCCCAGTCCCCACACAACTCTACCATCACCCCTGACCCCATCCCTCTACCATCACCCCAGTCCCCACACAACTCTACCATCACCCCTGACCCCATCCCACTCTACCATCACCCCTGACCCCATCCCACCCTACCATCACCCCTGACCCCATCCCTCTACCATCACCCCTGACCCCATCCCTCTACCATCACCCCTGACCCCATCCCTCTACCATCACCCCTGACCCCATCCCAGTCTACCATCACCCCTGACCCCATCCCTCTACCATCCCCCCAGTCCCCACACAACTCTACCATCACCCCTGACCCCATCCCTCTACCCTCACCCCAGTCCCCACACAACTCTACCATCACCCCTGGCCTCATCCCTCTACCATCACCCTTGACCCCATACCAGTCTACCATCACCCCTGACCCCATACCAGTCTACCATCACCCCTGACCCCATACCAGTCTACCATCACCCCTGACCCCATACCAGTCTACCATCACCCCTGACCCTATCCCTCTACCATCACCCCAGTCCCCACACAACTCTACCATCACCCCTGACCCCATCCCTCTACCATCACACCTGACCCCATCCCAGTCTACCATCACCCCTGGCCCCATCCCACCCTACCATCCCCACTGTCCCCATCCCACTCTACCATCCCCACTGTCCCCATCCCATCCTACCATCCCCACAGTGCCCATCCCCACTGTCCCCATCCCATCCTACCATCCCCACTGTCCCCACCCTACCATCCCCACTGTCCCCATCCCACTCTACCATCCCCACTGTCCCCATCCCACATTACCATCCCCACTGACCCCATCCCATCCTACCATTTCCCCTGAACCCATCCTACCATCACCCCTTACCCAACCCCACCCTACCATCACTCCTGACCCCACCCTACTATCAAGGGTAAAGGTGTGTGGAGGGTTCAGGTCCCAAACACAAAAACACCACGCTCCTCCACCCCACCCGGCCTCCGTTCATCGATTCAAATCAATGGCCTCCTTGTGCTGCGGGGTCTACTCTTGGCTGACTCCATTGACTTCACTGTAAGCGAGAGACTTGTCAATCCAAAGTCCAGTTGGAGTTGAAGCCTTGTTGGCCCTCTGGCATCACTAGCTCCTCCTCTCTCTAACTTGGAGAGGACTAATATTGGTCCTGTGTAAAATGCATCCCTCCTGGCACCATTTATTCACAGATCTATATGAGGGAAGGGTGCAAAGAGCGATGTGTTGGTATGGGGACATATCCCTGGCGATCACCATCATTTATTCACAGATCTATATGAGAGAAGGGTGCAAAGAGCGATGTGTTGGTATGGGCACATATCCCTGGCGATCACCATCAAATAGCTACCCTCTCAATCATACTGATCAGATCACTGGAAATCCAAAGGGAGAAGGGGAAGCACACATTTTAAGGCCAGAGGAGGGGGTAGTGAGCACTGCTGCTTGACACTGATGAAGTAGTTGCATCAGTTTGCATGTTTGCCGAAACTCTGCTGACACATGTAGGAAGCACAAACGCAAACATGCTCAGAAGAGAAAAGACAATGTGTATACTACAATGTCTATGAAGAGGAGGAGGGATGGAGGGAAGGGGAGTGGGAGGGAAGGGAAGGGAGAGGGATGGGGAGGGATGGAGGGAAGGGATGGAAGGAAGGGGGAGGGATGGAGGGAAGGGGAGTGGGAGGGAAGGGAAGGGAGGGAGAGGGATGGGGAGGGATGGAGGAGAGGGGGAGGAATGGAGGAGAGGGGAGGGATGGAGGAGAGGGGGAGGAATGGAGGAGAGGGGAGGGATGGAGGAGAGGGGGAGGAATGGAGGAAAGGGGGAGGGATGGAGGGGATAGGAGGAGGAAGGATGGATGGAGGAGAGGGGGAGAGATGCAGGAGAGGGGGAGGAATGGAGGAGAGGGAAGGGATGGAGGAGAGGGGGAGGAATGGAGGAGAGGGGAGTTATGGAGGAGAGGGGGAGGAATGGAGGAGAGGGGAGGGATGGAGGAGAGGGGGAGGAATGGAGGAAAGGGGGAGGGATGGAGGGGATAGGAGGAGGAAGGATGGATGGAGGAGAGGGGGAGGAATGGAGGAGAGGGGAGGGATGGAGGAGAGGGGGAGGAATGGAGGAAAGGGGGAGGGATGGAGGGGAGGGGAGCGATGGAGGAGAGGGGGAGAGGGGGAGAGGGGGAGGAATGGAGGAAAGGGGGAGGGATGGAGGAGAGGGGAGGGATGGAGGAGAGGGGGAGAGGGGGGGGAATGGAGGAAAGGGGGAGGGATGGAGGGGATAGGAGGAGGAAGGGATGGATGGAGGAGAGGGGGAGGAATGGAGGAGAGGGGAGGGATGGAGGAGAGGGGGAGGAATGGAGGAAAGGGGGAGGGATGGAGGAGAGGGGAGGGATGGAGGAGAGGGGGAGGAATGGAGGAAAGGGGGAGGGATGGAGGGGATAGGAGGAGGAAGGAGGAATGGAGGAGAGGGGGAGAGGGGGAGGAATGGAGGAAAGGGGGAGGGATGGAGGAGAGGGGAGGGATGGAGGAGAGGGGGAGGAATGGCGGAAAGGGGGAGGGATGGAGGGGATAGGAGGAATGGAGGAAAGGGGGAGGGATGGAGGGGATAGGAGGAGGAAGGAGGAATGGAGGAGAGGGGGGGGATGGAGGAAAGGGGGAGGGATGGAGGGGATAGGAGGAGGAAGGATGAATGGAGGAGAGGGGGGGGATGGAGGAGAGGGGGAGGGAAGGGGGATAAAAGCCAGTGATTTTTCCCTCTCACTCAGCTTTATGGCTCTTAATAGAATCTTAGGGAATAGCACTGCAACTAAATTATTTAATTTACTCAAACTGTTGCTCGCAGATAAATGTTTTATATTTCCTTTTGAAGTGTGTTAATGAGGTTTGCAAGCTCTGCACTTTTAGAAAAAGGAGCCTTTTTTCCTTTATTAGAACCCCCCTTCACTCATGTTAATGTGGAATAAGATAATTAACATGGAATAAAAGGAGGGGAGAGCCATAGTAAATCAAAGGCGAGCAGGTGAGTGCTCTGTGGCCACTCTGGCATGGCAGCTTGAAGGGAGCTGGGAGTGCCAGGTGGGCTTATTGTCAGTGTGACTGAGGAGCTGCACAAGTCCCTCCGGCACAAAGGGACGCCCACTTTCTCAGATCTTTATAACACCCAGAGAGGCTGGGTATGGACAGGTATAAAAGGGTGAAAATTGGCAATGGCTTTCTCTTCCTTTATACGATAGAAAAGAGAGAGCAAAAGTGGAAGACTGAGAAAGTGAAAGGAGGGAGGGGGGACACAGAGAGAGACAGAGAGTGAGATTCAAGTTTCTATAAGCGATGCAGCTCTGACCAATCACGCCCAGTTAAATCCATTCACTCACTACACTTAATGGTTCTATTGATTGGTCTCAGTGGCTGCTCTAACGAGCCAGCAGCTCTGATGAGGCTGGAAGGTTGGGCTGAATAAAAAGGATCCCCCCCCCAGTCCACATCTCCCCCAGGGCTAATGACCACATCACCCCTTTGGAGCAGCTGGAGCCTCAATTACCTGACTCGGCTCAAAAAGTCTCCAGGCTCCAAATCTCACAAGGCACCATCAATAAACATAGGGCATCATCAATCCGCTCCTGGCTCTAGGTTCCCCAGAGCCCTCAGGGTCCCTGAACCTCCAGCTTCAACGTTACAACATGTCCCTAATCGTCTCACCATCGTGATGGACCTCGCAGATCATCTGACCTGACACCAGGGGGTGCCCACTACCCCCCTTGGAAATCTGACCTGACACCAGGGGGTGCCCACTACCCCCCTTGGAAATCTGACCTGACGCCTGGGGGTGCCCACTACCCCCATTGGAAATCTGACCTGACACCAGGGGGTGCCCACTACCCCCCTTGGAAATCTGACCTGACGCCTGGGGGTGCCCACTACCCCCCTTGGACATCTGACCTGACGCCTGGGGGTGCCCACTACCCCCTTTGGACATCTGACCTGACACCAGGGGGTGCCCACTACCCCCCTTGGAAATCTGACCTGACGCCTGGGGGTGCCCACTACCCCCCTTGGACATCTGACCTGACGCCTGGGGGTGCCCACTACCCCCCTTGGACATCTGACCTGACACCAGGGGGTGCCTACTACCCCCCTTGGACATCTGACCTGACACCAGGGGGTGCCCACTACCCCCCTTGGACATCTGACCTAACGCCAGGGGGTGCCCACTATCCCCCTTGGACATCTGACCTGACACCAGGGGGTGACCACTAACCCCCTTGGACATCTGACCTGACACCAGGGGGTGCCCACTAACCCCCTTCGACATCTGACAATGTACAAAGAGAAGACTGTCGCTTTTTCTCTAGCTAGTACCAGGTTAACCCTTTCTAGAATGAGCTGTGTGAAAGCAGAGCAGACAGTTACAAGGCTACACTGAACATTAGAGACCTCGGATATTAACGCTGACCAGTGTGGGTGCATACAGTACTGTTCACCCTGTGTCCTGAGGAGGAACTATGGCACTATGACATGGTTAGTAATTACAACAGATTGAATACACAAAAATGATGGAATCTATTAATTTCCATATAACAATTTACAGAATATAGTTAGCGACAATATCTGCTGTAAAACAGAGTTTATTTTTCTTTTCTGGACTTTCTGACCAAGTGGAGTTTAAGATTTCTGTGTTCCCATGCAGCGCTGATAGTCTTCACATAGTTAAGGGACAGCCAGAGCCATACTAAAGTGGGCAGGCCTGGTACCAAGGGCTCCTTGTACCGAGGGCTCCTGGTACCGAATGCTCCTGCTACCGAGGGCTCCTGGTACCAAGGGCTCCTTGTACCGAGGGCTCCTGCTACCGAGGGCTCCTGGTACAAAGGGCTCGTGGTACCGAGGGCTCCTGGTACCGAATGCTCCTGCTACCGAGGGCTTCTGGCACAGAGGGCTCCTGGTACCAAGGGCTCCTGGTACTGAATGCTCCTGCTACCGAAGGCTCCTGGCACCGAGGGCTCCTGGTACCGACGGCTCCTGGCACCGAAGGCTCCTGGCACCGAGGGTTCCTGGTACCGAGGGCTCCTGGTACCGAGGGATCCTGGCACTGATGGCTCCTGGTACCGAGGGCTGATGGCTCCTGGTACGGAGGGCTCCTGGTACCGAGGGCTCCTGGTACAGGCGGCTCCTGGTACCGAGGGCTGATGGCTCCTGGTACGGAGGGCTCCTGGTACCGAGGGCTGATGGCTCCTGGTACCGAGGGCTGATGGCTCCTGGTACGGAGGGCTCCTGGTACCGAGGGCTGATGGCTCCTGGTACCGAGGGCTGATGGCTCCTGGTACGGAGGGCTCCTGGTACCGAGGGCTGATGGCTCCTGGTACGGAGGGCTCCTGGTACCGAGGGCTCCTGGCACCAAAATGGAGGTGTCTTTTCACTCAAGCAGAAACATGAGGCAGGTCGACAGCCCAAAACTGGCAGACAGAAAACAAGAAACGTCCCCTTCAGGTGTGTAATAAAACAGAGGGGAGGTGGAGGGTGCAAAAGGAACTGTGGCACTCTGAACAAATAAACAACTCTTCCCTCCCAATCTCAATTCCTCCAGCTTCAGTAATGTGTCCCAGGCTGTCTCTCTCGTGTGTTTATCGCCGGCGTAAATGACCATGATTTAACTGGGTGCCACATCAGTGATCAAGAGCAAACAAGCCGCTTTTCTGGATGATTTCTCTGGCTCTGTGTACGTGTGCTCAGCATTACTAACAACGAGGGAGGAGGTTTGACAAGGACTCATCCGTCTGGGCCTGCACTGGCTTGCAATCATCCCTCAACATCCACAGCCTGAATGAATTTAGACAAAGTGTCTCTCACTGTGTAGATGGGCTACAGAAGGAGAACATTAGAGAAGCGCTCAGGACTGGAGAGTGGAGAATGTAGGGTGTAGTATGGGTGCTCTGGTCGTACTGAAGTAACTGAGATGATTGGTCAGCAGAGCAAAGCATTAACAGACATGGGAAGAGAATATATGAGTTGGGGAGTAACTGGTCTCAAACTTACAAAACCAACCCAAAACAAGCCAGCAGTATCTAGGTACGGTAAGAGCCCACAATATTGTCAAGGTTGTGTTGAGTAAACATACACTTTACTACAGGCCTACGATGCCTTTTAGGTCACATGGTCACTATCCCACTTCTGACATCAATATAGCATCTGACTTGATGCACACAAACCAAGCATTCTGAAGTGGCTTAGTAATCCAACTTGTTATTGAACTTGTTCACACAATAAACTATCAAACATATACAAATGTAGCTGGACAAATGAGTTGTTTTCGAGAAATCCATTTTTAGAAGCTTTATAGAAGTAGAATAAGACAAAGATAGTAAAACAGACAAAAGGATGACAAATGGAGCGTACAGCCAGGAACAGACGGGTTGGTTTGGGTCAAACAGCTTGGAGGAGCCTCGGACGACCAGATGTCTTTGTTGCCGCCCCAAAGACATGGAGGGCATTGCTCCGGAGTCCGTGGGGGAAGGAGGAAGGGAGTGTGAAGAGGATGAAGCCATTCTACAGTTCCCTTTCCCTCAGTAAGCGGTTAGCGCTGTCCGGAAAGCCCAGCAGTCTCTAATAATATCTCCTGCGGAATTAGTGGGGATCAATGCGCCCAGTGAACAGAGAGCTTTGCTGAGGGAAAAGCTCTCCGGTAGCAGATGGTGGACAGTTTATCACGTCAATTAACTCCCAGGCCGGCAATGGCATCATGGCCGATTGGGACGCGTCCAGTCCTGTCTCAACTGACTCGGAAGCCTAGAATTACAACTTCCTCTTCAAATTACATTACCGCAACCTGACAGGGAATTTTGCAATTATAAAAATTTTCGTGTTCATGTTCCCATCATGCTTCATGGTGAAGGGGAATAACGTTTGCCGGTTATACCCAGTAACACGAACATCAGAGAGAAAGAGTGAAATATGATCTACATTGAAAATTATATCTAAATGTTTTGTTAGTTTGGTAAGATGTTTGTCTAATAAGAGGGGATTATTTCCTATTTTATTGAGTTTGAATTAACTTGATTCTGTGTAGAATTAACACAAAAACCGCTAAAGCAGTCATTTTAACAGCTCATTATCTTAAATCATTTGTATTACTCTGAAATGTTTTAAGTCATACCCCCCTCCGTCCTAGACTTGTCCTAAATAAGTTGATATACAGTTGAAGCCGGAGGTTTACATACACCTTAGCCAAATACATTAAAACTCAGTTTTCCCACAATTCCTGACATTTAATCCTAGTAAAAAGTCCCTGTCTTATGTCAGTTAGGATCACCACTTTATTTTAAGAATGTGAAATGTCAGAATAATAGTAGAGAGAATGATTTATTTCAGCTTTTATTTCTTTCATCACATTCCCAGTGGCTCAGAAGTTTACATACACTCAATTAGTATTTGGTGGCATTGCCTTTAAATTGTTTAACTTGGGTCAAACGTTTCGGGTAGCCTTTCACAAGCTTCCCACAATAAGTTGGGTGAATTTTGGCCCATTCCTCCTGACATAGCTGGTGTAACTGAGTCAGGTTTGTAGGCCTCCTTGCTCGCACACGCTTTTTCAGTTCTCCCCACACATTTCTATAGTATTGAGTTCAGGGCTTTGTGATGGCCACTCCAATACCTTGACTTTGTTTTCCTTAATCCATTTTGCCACAACTTTGGAAGTATGCTTGGGGTCATTGTCCATTTGGAAGACCCATTTGCGACCAAGCTTTAACTTCCTGACTGATGTCTTGAGATATTGCTTCAATATATCCACATAATTTTCCTCCCTCATGACGCCATCTATTTTGTGAAGTGCACCAGTCCCTCCTCAGCAAAGCACCCCCACAACATGATGCTGCCACCCCCGTGCTTCACGGTTGGGATGGTGTTCTTCGGCTTGCAAGCCTCCCCCTTTTTCCTCCAAACATAATGATGGTCATTATGGCCAAACAGTTCTATTTGAGTTTCGACAGACCAGAGGACATTTCTCCAAAAAGTACGATCTTTGTCCCCATGTGCAGGTGCAAACCGTAGTCTGTCTTTTTTATGGTGGTTTTGGAGCAGTGGCTTCTTCCTTGCTGAGCGGCCTTTCAGGTTATGTCGATATAGGACTTGTTTTACTGTGGACATAGATACTTTTGTACCTGTTTCCTCCAACATCTTCACAAGGTCCTTTGCTGTTGTTCTGGGATTGATTTGCACTTTTCACACCAAAGTACGTTCATCTCTAGGAGACAGAACGCATCTCCTTCCTGAGTGGTATGACGGCTCCATGGTCCCATGGTGTTTATACTTACGCACTATTGTTTGTACAGATGAACGTGGTACCTTCAGGCGTTTGGAAATTGCTCCCAAAGATGAACCAGACTTGTGGAGATCTACAAAAGGTCTTGGCTGATTTGTTTTGATTTTCCTATGATGTCAAGCAAATGGGCACTGAGTTTGAAGGTAGGCATTGAAATACATCCACAGATACAACTCCAATTGACTCAAATTATGTCAATTAGCCTATCAGAAGCTTCTAAAGCCGTGACATCATTTTCTGGAATTTTCCAAGCTGTTTAAAGGCACAGTCAACTTAGTGTATGTAAACTGCTGACCCACTGGAATTGTGATACAGTGAATAATAAGTGAAATAATCTGTCTTTAAGCAATTGTTGGAAAAATTACTTGTGTCATGCACAAAGTAGATGTCCTATCCGACTTGCCACAACTATAGTTTGTTAACAAGAAATTTGTGGAGTGGTTGAAAAACTAGTTTTAATGACTCCAACCTAAGTGTATGTAAACTTCTGACTTTAAATGTAACACACTGTCTGTGTTAGAATCTTAATATGACAAGGAGAACTGGAGTTAGAACCATGCTTTTCCTTCTCCCAACAGTAGGGCCTGTTCCGCTCCTTCTCCCAACAGTAGGGCCTGTTCCGCTCCTTCTCCCAACAGTAGGGCCTGTTCTGTTCCTTCTCCCAACAGTAGGGCCTGTTCTGCTCCTTCTCCCAACAGTAGGGCCTGTTCTGCTCCTTCTCCCAACAGTAGGGCCTGTTCCACTCCTTCTCCCAACAGTAGGGCCTGTTCTGCTCCTTCTCCCAACAGTAGGGCCTGTTCTGCTCCTTCTCCCAACAGTAGGGCCTGTTCCGCTCCTTCTCCCAACAGTAGGGCCTGTTCTGCTCCTTCTCCCAACAGTAGGGCCTGCTCCGCTCCTTCTCCCAACAGTAGGGCCTGTTCCTCTCCTTCTCCCAACAGTAGGGCCTGTTCTGCTCCTTCTCCCAACAGTAGGGCCTGTTCTGCTCCTTCTCCCAACAGTAGGGCCTGTTCCGCTCCTTCTCCCAACAGTAGGGCCTGTTCCGCTCCTTCTCCCAACAGTAGGGCCTGTTCCTCTCCTTCTCCCAACAGTAGGGCCTGTTCGGCTCCTTCTCCCAACAGTAGGGCCTGTTCGGCTCCTTCTCCCAACAGTAGGGCCTGTTCTGCTCCTTCTCCCAACAGTAGGGCCTGTTCCGCTCCTTCTCCCAACAGTAGGGCCTGTTTCTCTCCTTCTCCCAACAGTAGGGCCTGTTCTGCTCCTTCTCCCAACAGTAGGGCCTCTTCCTCTCCTTCTCCCAACAGTAGGGCCTGTTCTGCTCCTTCTCCCAACAGTAGGGCCTGTTCCTCTCCTTCTCCCAACAGTAGGGCCTGTTCTGCTCCTTCTCCCAACAGTAGGGCCTGTTCTGCTCCTTCTCCCAACAGTAGGGCCTGTTATGCTCCTTCTCCCAACAGTAGGGCCTGTTCTGCTCCTTCTCCCAACAGTAGGGCCTGTTCTGCTCCTTCTCCCAACAGTAGGGCCTGTTCCTCTCCTTCTCCCAACAGTAGGGCCTCTTCCTCTCCTTCTCCCAACAGTAGGGCCTGTTCCTCTCCTTCTCCCAACAGTAGGGCCTGTTCCTCTCCTTCTCCCAACAGTAGGGCCTGTTCCTCTCCTTCTCCCAAAAGTAGGGCCTGTTCCTCTCCTTCTCCCAACAGTAGGGCCTGTTCCTCTCCTTCTCCCAACAGTAGGGCCTGTTCCTCTCCTTCTCCCAACAGTAGGGCCTGTTCTGCTCCTTCTCCCAACAGTAGGGCCTGTTCTGCTCCTTCTCCCAACAGTAGGGCCTGTTCTGCTCCTTCTCCCAACAGTAGGGCCTGTTCTGCTCCTTCTCCCAACAGTAGGGCCTGTTCCTCTCCTTCTCCCAACAGTAGGGCCTGTTCTGCTCCTTCTCCCAACAGTAGGGCCTGTTCTGCTCCTTCTCCCAACAGTAGGGCCTGTTCTGCTCCTTCTCCCAACAGTAGGGCCTGTTCTGCTCCTTCTCCCAACAGTAGGGCCTGTTCCTCTCCTTCTCCCAACAGTAGGGCCTGTTCCTCTCCTTCTCCCAACAGTAGGGCCTGTTCCTCTCCTTCTCCCAACAGTAGGGCCTGTTCTGCTCCTTCTCCCAACAGTAGGGCCTGTTCCTCTCCTTCTCCCAACAGTAGGGCCTGTTCCTCTCCTTCTCCCAACAGTAGAGTATGATGGGGGAGAATGGGTAAGTTGAGGAGTGAAGGGAAGCAAACAATGCATAATTATGTAATCACCAATTGTGAATGAAGAACAGGGCGGGCCATTCTATTGAATTGATCCATTATAATTATAATCTCTAAATGATATGTACCCTCTATCAATCCACTGGATCCCAGTAGTCTTATCAGTCTACTCTGACTTACTGGGAGAAGGCTACACAGTGACAGCGTAAGTAATTGTACATGCTGAACAGCTTTCAATATCTGGGAAAATATCCACATTGGGCAGCAGGTGAGTGTTGGAGAATGTGATGATGAGGCTTGTGGAACCTTACGTTCCATGGGGACAATTGCCACCATGGACAATTTCTTCACTTCATTGTTATTGGTGAACACGTTGCTTGAAAAGAAAAGAAGTCTGGCTGGTGCTGAAGAACGTATGAAGATGCACACAAGCAGGAGCTGACTATAATGGACTATTTTTGCCTGCTGTCATATCGACACTTACATTCATTGTAATGCCATTATTGCGTTTGTGCTGAGTTTCACTATTCACCGAGGCCACCTGGTGCTTCTAGTGATGGTTATGCTACTGATGTTTTCATCAGTTGACCGCTTGCCTTGACCGTGTGTCTTGGTGGTTGGGGTATTTTTTTAAAAAATTTGGTTGTTACTGTGTTCCAACATATATGCTTTCTTTTTCCTAGTTGTAACAAAGGCATGTCACGAATACATTTATTGAACACTTGATAAAAAAACATCCTACAGTAACATAAACCAATGGAAACGCTATTGTGTTATTTTAAATAAAATACAAATCATATTTTAACGTTACCTAAGGCCTTCATAAACACAGCAACATTTTGATTCTTGCATATATGAAATGTATTAATTACACTGTTAAAATGTTGCAGTCAGAATGGCTGCTCATTAGCTTGAAGGGGTCCTTCGAGGCCCAGTGATTCTAGTGTTAGAGCAGTCAGAACATTTTTGGCAGAAGAGACGACTAAGACTCCATTCACTTCTCATTGCAGTAACGTGACACACAAGCCTGTCAGGCCCTTAGTGCTACTCCTCCCTCTTTCTCTCTCCCTACCCATTTCTCTCTCCTTTCATTCTTCTGGAAGGCTGCCAAGGATTTCTATGACGAATTCGCAATCAAAAACTGTCACTATATTCAAATTCATCCATTTTTTGTTGTTGTTCTTATTTCATGGATGAAGGTGGGCGTATTCACAACCATGATCCAGTATCACTTCTTGTGGGATTTCTAGGTGTCATTTAGCTGCACTGTGATTCTACATGGAGATCCTGATGGGTCTAACGTCTCATGCCTGTCCTCAGAAGACTCTGATAGGGTCTAACTTCTCATGCCTGTCCTCAGAAGACTCTGATAGGGTTTAACTTCCCATGCCTGTCCTCAGAAGACTCTGATAGGTCTAACTTCTCATGCCTGTCCTCAGAAGACTCTGATAGGGTCTAACTTATCATGCCTGTCCTCAGAAGACTGATAGGGTCTAACTTCTCATGCCTGTCCTCAGAAGACTCTGATAGGGCCTAACTTCTCATGCCTGTCCTCAGAAGACTCTGATAGAGTCTAACTTCTCATGCCTGTCCTCAGAAGACTCTGATAGAGTCTAACTTCTCATGCCTGTCCTCAGAAGACTCTGATAGAGTCTAACTTCTCATGCCTGTCCTCAGAAGACTCTGATAGGGTCTAACTTCTCATGCCTGTCCTCAGAAGACTCTGATAGGGTCTAACTTCTCATGCCTGTCCTCAGAAGACTCTGATAGAGTCTAACTTCTCATGCCTGTCCTCAGAAGACTCTGATAGAGTCTAACTTCTCATGCCTGTCCTCAGAAGACTCTGATAGGGTCTAACTTCTCATGCCTGTCCTCAGAAGACTCTGATAGTCCTCTCTCTATTAAATCACACTTTGAAAGCAAGACTATATATATTTAATCAATACAAGCACCTTGGGGGTTTAGAGTCTTAACTCTACATAAGATACCCAAAGGCAATCCAACCTTGTTACGTGAGAGGGTTATAGAATTATGTCAGACAATATCTCAGTGCTTGCTCACAGGCAAAAAAAGTCTGAATGGGAGCTGGGAGTATGTCCAGCTGAATATCAGATTATGAGCAGAGAGAGTTTAACCATTATGTGAAGAAACACATTAGGTATAGTGTGATGTGTACTGCGTTAACAGTGCTTGCGTCATCTTCTCCTTTCTTGGGAGATTGATCTGTGGGAATCTTTACTGTCCCTCCTTCCCTCTTCCACTACATCACACTCTCTCTTTTCTCCTACCTTACTCTTTCCTTCTTGCTTACTCGCTCTCCTTCTCTCTCTTCCCCCACCCCCTCCCTCCTCCCTTCCCCACTCTCTCTCTGTTTCTTTTGAATGAAGGCTAGCAGTGGGTAATGTATTCCAGTCCTGGCTGTGGCTCCATCCACTCTATTCCTCAGTGCCTGTGGCTAAGCGAGGATCAGACGAGGAGATCTATCAGTCCTCTCCTGGCAGCGTTGGCACGCCGTCTCTCACGGGCCTCTGCCGCTGTGTGTTATGTAAACACCCGACTCACACTGTCAAAGAATTAAAAAACACCCAGCTCATCTCCATACCTAAGTGAGCCCAGTCGCTGTGTCGGGCGGCGCTCTGTAAAAGTGGCACGTTAAGTGTTGTGTAGGTTAAACTTGACGATAAGAAGGTTTCTTTTCCTTCCTTTGTGTCTGATTCTTTTCTTCGTCCTTCCCTGAAACAAAAAGGGCTTGAAGTTGCAGTTGAATAAATTCTTATTTTTGGTTGGATTTAATTCATATATGAACAGGCAAGTTTCATAATGAGGTCTTTAACACGAGGCAGCATGACCTTCAAGAAGTGTTCTCTGACCTTCTGAGCTTTGCTAATTCCTGCTGTTAACTGCGATGTGCCATGAGTAAAGCTAGCCCAAATGCCTGGCGTAGGAGCCCAGTGTTGAAACCAGCCGTCCCCAAGTGGCTTCAGGAAGTTGCCTATTCAAGACTATTTGACCTGGACCCGTTTTTGTAAATCACCACAGAGTGAAAACCAGGTGAAGCCCTGTTTGAAGTCTCAACGACGCAAGAGGTGAGTTTGTGTTTCGCATTAGCCGGGCCCCACAGGTTTACTGTGTCTGTCCACAGGATCAAATTTCCCTGTCCGACTGGCCCCTGCATTTAACATAAACAAGACGGGCTGCTCTGGGGGCAGCCAACCTTCCCTGGGGTCTTGAACCCCGACTCCTTCCCTGATGAGCAACCGTGCATCAATCAGCAAGAACTCCACTAACACTGCCGGACCTCCCCTACTGCCGGGAGTGGCCCTGACCCAGCCAAAGAAATGAATAGCAGGGGGAGGGGGAAAGACTGAGAAGTATGGGGGTGGTTGGGGCAGGGAGGGATTAGTGGAAAGCCAACTGTTAAAATATACACATCTGTCAATCAGAACAGGCTGTGAACACACCGTTAGGCTGTCTGAGGTGAGTGAGGAGACAGAGGGAGTCAACACTCCACTAGGCTGTCTGAGGTGAGTGAGGAGACAGGGGGAATCAACACTCCACTAGGCTGTCTGAGGTGAGTGAGGAGACAGGGGGAATCAACACTCCACTAGGCTGTCTGAGGTGAGTGAGGAGACAGAGGGAATCAACACTCCACTAGGCTGTCTGAGGTGAGTGAGGAGACAGGGGGAATCAACACTCCACTAGGCTGTCTGAGGTGAGTGAGGAGACAGGGGGAATCAACACTCCACTAGGCTGTCTGAGGTGAGTGAGGAGACAGGGGGAATCAACACTCCACTAGGCTGTCTGAGGTGAGTGAGGAGACAGGGGGAATCAACACTCCACTAGGCTGTCTGAGGTGAGTGAGGAGACAGGGGGAATCAACACTCCACTAGGCTGTCTGAGGTGAGTGAGGAGACAGGGGGAGTCAACACTCCACTAGGCTGTCTGAGGTGAGTGAGGAGACAGGGGGAATCAACACTCCACTAGGCTGTCTGAGGTGAGTGAGGAGACAGGGGGAATCAACACTCCACTAGGCTGTCTGAGGTGAGTGAGGAGACAGGGGGAATCAACACTCCACTAGGCTGTCTGAGGTGAGTGAGGAGACAGGGGGAATCAACACTCCACTAGGCTGTCTGAGGTGAGTGAGGAGACAGGGGGAATCAACACTCCACTAGGCTGTCTGAGGTGAGTGAGGAGACAGGGGGAGTCAACACTCCACTAGGCTGTCTGAGGTGAGTGAGGAGACAGAGGGAGTCAACACTCCACTAGGCTGTCTGAGGTGAGTGAGGAGACAGGGGGAATCAACACTCCACTAGGCTGTCTGAGGTGAGTGAGGAGACAGGGGGAATCAACACTCCACTAGGCTGTCTGAGGTGAGTGAGGAGACAGGGGGAATCAACACTCCACTAGGCTGTCTGAGGTGAGTGAGGAGACAGAGGGAATCAACACTCCACTAGGCTGTCTGAGGTGAGTGAGGAGACAAGGGGAATCAACACTCCACTAGGCTGTCTGAGGTGAGTGAGGAGACAGAGGGAATCAACACTCCACTAGGCTGTCTGAGGTGAGTGAGGAGACAGAGGGAATCAACACTCCACTAGGCTGTCTGAGGTGAGTGAGGAGACAGGGGGAATCAACACTCCACTAGGCTGTCTGAGGTGAGTGAGGAGACAGGGGGAATCAACACTCCACTAGGCTGTCTGAGGTGAGTGAGGAGACAGGGGGAATCAACACTCCACTAGGCTGTCTGAGGTGAGTGAGGAGACAGGGGGAATCAACACTCCACTAGGCTGTCTGAGGTGAGTGAGGAGACAGGGGGAATCAACACTCCACTAGGCTGTCTGAGGTGAGTGAGGAGACAGGGGGAATCAACACTCCACTAGGCTGTCTGAGGTGAGTGAGGAGACAGGGGGAATCAACACTCCACTAGGCTGTCTGAGGTGAGTGAGGAGACAGGGGGAATCAACACTCCACTAGGCTGTCTGAGGTGAGTGAGGAGACAGGGGGAATCAACACTCCACTAGGCTGTCTGAGGTGAGTGAGGAGACAGGGGGAATCAACACTCCACTAGGCTGTCTGAGGTGAGTGAGGAGACAGGGGGAATCAACACTCCACTAGGCTGTCTGAGGTGAGTGAGGAGACAGGGGGAATCAACACTCCACTAGGCTGTCTGAGGTGAGTGAGGAGACAGGGGGAATCAACACTCCACTAGGCTGTCTGAGGTGAGTGAGGAGACAGGGGGAATCAACACTCCACTAGGCTGTCTGAGGTGAGTGAGGAGACAGGGGGAATCAACACTCCACTAGGCTGTCTGAGGTGAGTGAGGAGACAGGGGGAGTCAACACTCCACTAGGCTGTCTGAGGTGAGTGAGGAGACAGGGGGAATCAACACTCCACTAGGCTGTCTGAGGTGAGTGAGGAGACAGGGGGAATCAACACTCCACTAGGCTGTCTGAGGTGAGTGAGGAGACAGGGGGAATCAACACTCCACTAGGCTGTCTGAGGTGAGTGAGGAGACAGGGGGAATCAACACTCCACTAGGCTGTCTGAGGTGAGTGAGGAGACAGGGGGAATCAACACTCCACTAGGCTGTCTGAGGTGAGTGAGGAGACAGGGGGAGTCAACACTCCACTAGGCTGTCTGAGGTGAGTGAGGAGACAGAGGGAGTCAACACTCCACTAGGCTGTCTGAGGTGAGTGAGGAGACAGGGGGAATCAACACTCCACTAGGCTGTCTGAGGTGAGTGAGGAGACAGGGGGAATCAACACTCCACTAGGCTGTCTGAGGTGAGTGAGGAGACAGGGGGAATCAACACTCCACTAGGCTGTCTGAGGTGAGTGAGGAGACAGAGGGAATCAACACTCCACTAGGCTGTCTGAGGTGAGTGAGGAGACAAGGGGAATCAACACTCCACTAGGCTGTCTGAGGTGAGTGAGGAGACAGAGGGAATCAACACTCCACTAGGCTGTCTGAGGTGAGTGAGGAGACAGAGGGAATCAACACTCCACTAGGCTGTCTGAGGTGAGTGAGGAGACAGGGGGAATCAACACTCCACTAGGCTGTCTGAGGTGAGTGAGGAGACAGGGGGAATCAACACTCCACTAGGCTGTCTGAGGTGAGTGAGGAGACAGGGGGAATCAACACTCCACTAGGCTGTCTGAGGTGAGTGAGGAGACAGGGGGAATCAACACTCCACTAGGCTGTCTGAGGTGAGTGAGGAGACAGGGGGAATCAACACTCCACTAGGCTGTCTGAGGTGAGTGAGGAGACAGGGGGAATCAACACTCCACTAGGCTGTCTGAGGTGAGTGAGGAGACAGGGGGAATCAACACTCCACTAGGCTGTCTGAGGTGAGTGAGGAGACAGGGGGAATCAACACTCCACTAGGCTGTCTGAGGTGAGTGAGGAGACAGGGGGAATCAACACTCCACTAGGCTGTCTGAGGTGAGTGAGGAGACAGGGGGAATCAACACTCCACTAGGCTGTCTGAGGTGAGTGAGGAGACAGGGGGAATCAACACTCCACTAGGCTGTCTGAGGTGAGTGAGGAGACAGGGGGAATCAACACTCCACTAGGCTGTCTGAGGTGAGTGAGGAGACAGGGGGAATCAACACTCCACTAGGCTGTCTGAGGTGAGTGAGGAGACAGGGGGAATCAACACTCCACTAGGCTGTCTGAGGTGAGTGAGGAGACAGGGGGAATCAACACTCCACTAGGCTGCCTGAGGTGAGTGAGGAGACAGGGGGAATCAACACTCCACTAGGCTGTCTGAGGTGAGTGAGGAGACAGAGGGAGTCAACACTCCACTAGGCTCTACGTTGAGCGGTGCAGTGCCTGCTGGAGAGGAGGAGAGAAGAGGAGGCGAGGAGGAAGAAGGTTGTGCTGACTGGAGGTGATCTGAAGAAAGGGGGACACAGACTACTGACAGGTCCTGAGTAAAGAAGGAGAATGGGAGAAGGACGGATGGAGGAAGGGAGGGAATCCGCCCCAGGAGGAGAGCACACAGCCAAGCTGCTGAGTGGCAGACTGGTCAGGCCAGTCGAGACGGACTGACAGGGTGGAGAGAGACAACACTGGGGGAGTCGACAGAGCGTCAATGGTCCCCGTGGTCGTGGGTAGTGGCATAACTATCCAAGAGTGGCGGGGGGGACGGTGTGTGTGACAAAACTGAAGTGACCCTCGCTATCAGGTGTAGCTGTCAGTGTAATGAGAGAGAGAGAGAGAGAGAGAGAGAGAGAGAGAGAGAGAGAGAGAGAGAGAGAGAGAGAGAGAGAGAGAGAGAGAGAGAGAGAGAGAGAGAGAGAGAGAGAGAGAGAGAGAGACTGGTCAGAGAGGGAGAGACAGAGAGAGACTGGTCAGAGAGTGAGAGAGAGAGAGAGAGAGAGAGAGACTGGTCAGAGAGAGAGAGGGAGAGAGAGAGACTGGTCAGAGAGAGAGAACGAGGGAGAGAGAGAGAGAGAGAGAGAGAGAGAGAGAGAGAGAGAGAGAGAGAGAGAGAGAGAGCGAGAGAGAGAGTGACCGACCCAGGGTCAATGTTCTGCTATGGGAAGAGTTAGTTTGATGGCCCAGGACAATGGAGGGAGGGAGGGACGGAGAGAGAGAGAGATGAAAGTGGTGAGGGTAGTGAGATGGAGCATTGTCACGACTGACTTTCAGAGCATGGCCGCCCTTCCCATCATGCCCCTCTCCAACTGTCGGAGTCCATCTATGTCCGTCATACCTGTTTACACTGTTGACACCTCATCATCCCAGTTAAAGGGGGTGAGCAATCAGACACTTGTTTTCTCAGCTCAGACTCTTCCCTTTCTTTCATTCAGTGACTAATAATATTCCTGCATTATATTCCATGCCATCTTGATTCTAAATTATACTGAATGCATCTGAGTAAAAACATATATTTAAAGGCTCATGTTGAAGATCTCTAAGACATCCCTAAGATCTTAAACATGAGCCTTTAAATATATTATTTTACTTAGATACATACAGTATAATTTAAAATGACTGGTGTGGTACAGGAAACCAAAATGACTGGTGTGGTACAGGAAACCAACATGACTGGTGTGGTACAGGAAACCAACATGACTGGTGTGGTACAGGAAACCAACATGACTGGTGTGGTACAGGAAACCAACATGACTGGTGTGGTACAGGAAACCAACATGACTGGTGTGGTACAGGAAACCAACATGACTGGTGTGGTACAGGAAACCAACATGACTGGTGTGGTACAGGAAACCAACATGACTGGTGTGGTACAGGAAACCAACATGACTGGTGTGGCAGAGTCAAGTGGGTTTAGTTGGTGAGCGGACATCATCGGTTGAGATCAACAACAGCAGGGCGGAGACTAAAGTTGAGGGGGGGACCGGTAGCACCTTGCAGAAGCATTTGGTTGGCAGTACAGGATGTCAGTACTCAATGTCTGGATGGATCACTGAGTAGGAGGGAGATGGGAGCAGAAAGGCCTAGAGGGCTGGCGTAACAAGATAGGAGAAAGGAGTAGAGGGCTGGGGAAACGAGATGGGGGAAAGGAGTAGAGGGATGGGGTAACGAGATAGGAGAAAGGAGTAGAGGGGTGGGGAAACGAGATGGGGGAAAGGTGTAGAGGGCTGGGGTAACGAGATAGGAGAAAGGAGTAGAGGGGTGGGGTAACGAGATGGGAGAAAGGACTAGAGGGATGGGGTAACGAGATGGGAGAAAGGAGTAGAGGAGTGGGATAACGAGATGGGGAAAGGCCTAGAGGGGTGGGGTAACAATATGGGGGAAAGGACTAGAAGGACGGGGTAATGAGATGGGGGTGGCTGTCAATCATAGGGGCTCGGGTAGTACTTATATTTGTGTGCGTGGATAGCGTGTGTACGTGCGTGCATGGCGAGTGTTTGTGTCTGTTCTTATGTGTGCATGGCTACGTGTGTGTTGTACTGTATACCAGCGGAGGGGTCTTGTCTTTAGGTTATCCTGTCCGTATCGCATCCAGTGTGACCATCCCAGCACTCCATATCTCCAGAAACTCCACAGTCCCTGTGACCATCCCAGCACTCCATATCTCCAGAAACTCCACAGGCCCTGTGACCATCCCAGCACTCCATATCTCCAGAAACTCCACAGGCCCTGTGACCATCCCAGCACTCCATATCTCCAGAAACTCCACAGGCCCTGGTGACCAGATCTCCCCGAGTTAACCCAACCTGCAAGCTACAGACTCGCTACGAACTGCCTCACTGCCATACAGGCCAAATGTCTTGTCTCAAACAGCATAGCCACATCAAAGGCTGGCTCAAATAACCAGGGTGTTAATAAATTCAATGACATTTCCCAATGTCAAAGTATTTTTTGATGTTCAACATGAACATATGTTTTTATAGGGAAACACATATAGAACCAATACAGTAACAACCTCATGTTTTCATCAACAATGAATTCGCCCACAAGATAAACAGATTTTTTTATTAGACATCGAAGCATCAAAGAATCTATTTCTATTTACAGTAGAAATCTGCGGGAATAAATATAAATAATCAACAATGTTGAAGTTGTTCTGAATGTAGGCAATGAAAGTAATGTACGCAGCCTGATGGATTGGGGCTAAATCAACTGATGCTGATGTAATTGTGTTTTCTGAAACCTGAAAGCAAGTCTGAAAGCAAGTCTGTTTTTGATAAGGATATTTGTATAAGTGGTTACAATGTTTATCGCACTGATCGGGTTCAGAAAGGTGGGGTGTGGCTATATGTGTAAAATCTAAATTCCATGTAGTGTGACAAAGTCTGAAACTATTTGTAAACAGTTTTTCAGAATTTCTTGCTTTGAATATTGAGGTTTCAAAGGGCCTCTCTATAACTGTGATTGGCTGTTATAGACCCCCCTCTGCTCTCTATAACTGTGATTGGCTGTTATAGACCCCCCTCTTCTCTCTATAACGGTGATTGGCTGTTATAGACCCCCCTCTGCTCTCTATAACTGTGATTGGCTGTAATAGACCCCCTCTGCTCTCTATAACTGTGATTGGCTGTAATAGACCCCCCTCTGCTCTCTATAACTGTGATTGGCTGTAACAGACCCACCTCTGCTCTCTATAACTGTGATTGGCTGTAATAGATCCCCCTCTGCTCTCTATAACTGTGATTGGCTGTAATAGACCCCCCTCTGCTCTCTATAACTGTGATTGGCTGTAATAGACCCCCTCTGCTCTCTGTGATGCATTTTCTTCTTTGACGCACCTTATGTCTAAACTTCTTTACAGTGAAATGATCTTGATTGGTGATCTCACCTGGTGTTGGTTAAAGCCGGTGTCTGATGATTTAAAAATGTTTTGTAATTCTATGAATCTTACCCAGATGATTAACTCACCCACTCGCCCAAATCTTAAATACCCAGATAAATCTACCCTGATTGATTTGATATTGACAAATGTTCCACATAAATATTCTGCGGTTGGTGTTTTTTGTAATGATTTAAGTGACCATTGTGCTGTTGTTGCTGTTAGAAATACTAAGGTTCCTAAGACAAACCCACGTTTTATTCGTAAGAGAAATGTGAAGTGTTTTAATGAGCAGGCTTTCTTTTATGATTTGTTTTATTTTGACTGGAGCAGATTGAACTTGTCCCTGATGAGGAAACTGCCTGGAAATTCTTTCATGATGGTTTTTCCCAAATAGTAAACAAACATGCCCCATTCTGCAGGTTCAGGGTTAAAGTGGGGATAATCCATGCTTTTCTTCTGAGCTGTCTTGTATTATTCACGACCGTAATCTAGCCTGGGCTAAAGCAAGGAAATCATGTTCTGATGCTGATTGGCTTATTTTTAGGCAGTTACAAAACAAGTGTTCTTTTCTTCTCAGGAAGGCCAAGTCTGAATATTTTATATCTGTTACCACTGGAAGGTTATTAAGTCTATGTCTGGTAACAGTAATGTTAATGAATTACCGTCATGTGTTTTGAAGGACTCTGTTGCTATATATGACAAAACTGAAATGCTGAATTGTTTCAATGAGCACTTTGCATCATCTGGTACGCTGTTTGATTCAGTGTCCTCTGTCTCTGAACAACCCTGTGTGGATGAACCAGTGAGAGCTGGTCAAACTTTTAGCTTTTTTCCATTCTCAGTACAGGTGGTACATAATGCCCTGAAATCCTTAGATCAGAGAAAGCCTGCAGGTCCTGATCTTTTGGATCCCTGCTTTTTAAATCTGGCAGCTGATTTCATAGCTGAACCACTTACATCTCTGTTCAATCTAACCCTGGAATGTAATGAGATTCCAAAGATCTGGAAATCAGCATTTGTCCTACCACTTTTAAAAGGGGGAGATCCAACTCTTTAAAATAATTATAGGCCAATCTCAAAGCTGTCACCCCTGGTGAAAATACTTGAAACCCTTGTAAGTGAACAGCTAAAAGAGTTTTTATTCACTAACTCTATTTTATCAATGTACCAATCGGGCTTCAGGAAGAAGCATAGCACAATTACAGCAGCCTTGAAGGTTTTAAATGATATCACTGAAGCCATTGACAAAAATCAGCACTGTGTCACTTTTTATGGATCTCTCTAAGGCTTTTGATACAGTTGATCATGCTATACTAAGGCAGAGATTGTCGAGTGTAGGTCTTTCGGAGCATGCAGTTGCATGGTTTGCTAACTATCTGTCTGATAGAACTTAGTGCACTCAATTTGATGGGCTTATGTCTGTTAAATTGTCTGTCTTTAATTTTTATTTATTTATTTATTTTACCTTTATTTAACCAGGTAGGCAAGTTGAGAACAAGTTCTCATTTACAATTGCGACCTGGCCAAGATAAAGCAAAGCAGTTCGACAGATAAAACGACACAGAGTTACACATGGAGTAAAAACAAACATACAGTCAATAATGCAGTATAAACAAGTCTATATACAATGTGAGCAAATGAGGTGAGAAGGGAGGTAAAGGCAAAAAAGGCCATGATGGCAAAGTAAATACAATATAGCAAGTAAAATACTGGAATGGTAGTTTTGCAATGGAAGAATGTGCAAAGTAGAAATAAAAAAATAATGGGGTGCAAAGGAGCTAAATAAATAAATAAATTAAAATTAAATACAGTTGGGAAAGAGGTAGTTGTTTGGGCTAAATTATAGGTGGGCTATGTACAGGTGCAGTAATCTGTGAGCTGCTCTGACAGTTGGTGCTTAAAGCTAGTGAGGGAGATAAGTGTTTCCAGTTTCAGAGATTTTTGTAGTTCGTTCCAGTCATTGGCAGCAGAGAACTGGAAGGAGAGGCGGCCAAAGAAAGAATTGGTTTTGGGGGTGACTAGAGAGATATACCTGCTGGAGCGTGTGCTACAGGTGGGAGATGCTATGGTGACCAGCGAGCTGAGATAAGGGGGGACTTTACCTAGCAGGGTCTTGTAGATGACATGGAGCCAGTGGGTTTGGCGACGAGTATGAAGCGAGGGCCAGCCAACGAGAGCGTACAGGTCGCAATGGTGGGTAGTATATGGGGCTTTGGTGATAAAACGGATTGCACTGTGATAGACTGCATCCAATTTGTTGAGTAGGGTATTGGAGGCTATTTTGTAAATGACATCGCCAAAGTCGAGGATTGGTAGGATGGTCAGTTTTACAAGGGTATGTTTGGCAGCATGAGTGAAGGATGCTTTGTTGCGAAATAGGAAGCCAATTCTAGATTTAACTTTGGATTGGAGATGTTTGATATGGGTCTGGAAGGAGAGTTTACAGTCTAACCAGACACCTAAGTATTTGTAGTTGTCCACGTATTCTAAGTCAGAGCCGTCCAGAGTAGTGATGTTGGACAGGCGGGTAGGTGCAGGTAGCGATCGGTTGAAGAGCATGCATTTAGTTTTACTTGTATTTAAGAGCAATTGGAGGCCACGGAAGGAGAGTTGTATGGCATTGAAGCTTGCCTGGAGGGTTGTTAACACAGTGTCCAAAGAAGGGCCGGAAGTATACAGAATGGTGTCGTCTGCGTAGAGGTGGATCAGGGACTCACCAGCAGCAAGAGCGACCTCATTGATGTATACAGAGAAGAGAGTCGGTCCAAGAATTGAACCCTGTGGCATCCCCATAGAGACTGCCAGAGGTCCGGACAGCAGACCCTCCGATTTGACACACTGAACTCTATCAGAGAAGTAGTTGGTGAACCAGGCGAGGCAATCATTTGAGAAACCAAGGCTGTCGAGTCTGCCGATGAGGATATGGTGATTGACAGAGTCGAAAGCCTTGGCCAGATCAATGAATACGGCTGCACAGTAATGTTTCTTATCGATGGCGGTTAAGATATCATTTAGGACCTTGAGCGTGGCTGAGGTGCACCCATGACCAGCTCTGAAACCAGATTGCATAGCAGAGAAGGTATGGTGAGATTCGAAATGGTCGGTAATCTGTTTGTTGACTTGGCTTTCGAAGACCTTAGAAAGGCACGGTAGGATAGATATAGGTCTGTAGCAGTTTGGGTCAAGAGTGTCCCCCCCTTTGAAGAGGGGGATGACCGCAGCTGCTTTCCAATCTTTGGGAATCTCAGACGACACGAAAGAGAGGTTGAACAGGCTAGTAATAGGGGTGGCAACAATTTCGGCAGATAATTTTAGAAAGAAAGGGTCCAGATTGTCTAGCCCGGCTGATTTGTAGGGGTCCAGATTTTGCAGCTCTTTCAGAACATCAGCTGAATGGATTTGGGAGAAGGAGAAATGGGGAAGGCTTGGGCGAGTTGCTGTTGGGGGTGCAGTGCTGTTGTCCGGGGTAGGAGTAGCCAGGTGGAAAGCATGGCCAGCCGTAGAAAAATGCTTATTGAAATTCTCAATTATGGTGGATTTATCAGTGGTGACAGTGTTTCCTATCTTCAGTGCAGTGGGCAGCTGGGAGGAGGTGTTCTTATTCTCCATGGACTTTACAGTGTCCCAGAACTTTTTTGAGTTAGTGTTGCAGGAAGCAAATTTCTGCTTGAAAAAGCTAGCCTTGGCTTTTCTAACTGCCTGTGTATAATGATTTCTAGCTTCCCTGAACAGCTGCATATCACGGGGGCTGTTCGATGCTAATGCAGAACGCCATAGGATGTTTTTGTGTTGGTTAAGGGCAGTCAGGTCTGGGGAGAACCAAGGGCTATATCTGTTCCTGGTTCTAAATTTCTTGAATGGGGCATGTTTATTTAGGATGGTTAGGAAGGCATTTAAAAAAAATATCCAGGCATCCTCTACTGACGGGATGAGATCAATATCCTTCCAGGATACCCCGGCCAGGTCGATTAGAAAGGCCTGCTCGCAGAAGTGTTTCAGGGAGCGTTTTACAGTGATGAGTGGAGGTCGTTTGACCGCTGACCCATTACGGATGCAGGCAATGAGGCAGTGATCGCTGAGATCTTGGTTGAAGACAGCAGAGGTGTATTTAGAGGGGAAGTTGGTTAGGATGATATCTATGAGGGTGCCCGTGTTTAAGGTTTTGGGGAGGTACCTGGTAGGTTCATTGATAATTTGTGTGAGATTGAGGGCATCAAGTTTAGATTGTAGGATGGCTGGGGTGTTAAAAGCATGTTCCAGTTTAGGTCGCCTAGCAGCACGAACTCTGAAGATAGATGGGGGGCAATCAGTTCACATATGGTGTCCAGAGCACAGCTGGGGGCAGAGGGTGGTCTATAGCAGGCGGCAACGGTGAGAGACTTGTTTTTAGAGAGGTGGATTTTTAAAAGTAGAAGTTCAAATTGTTTGGGTACAGACCTGGATAGTAGGACAGAACTCTGCAGGCTATCTTTGCAGTAGATTGCAACACCGCCCCCTTTGGCAGTTCTATCTTGTCTGAAAATGTTGTAGTTTGGAATTAAAATGTCAGAGTTTTTGGTGGTCTTCCTAAGCCAGGATTCAGACACAGCTAGAACATCCGGGTTGGCAGAGTGTGCTAAAGCAGTGAATAGAACAAACTTAGGGAGGAGGCTTCTAATGTTAACATGCATGAAACCAAGGCTATTACGGTTACAGAAGTCGTCAAAAGAGAGCGCCTGGGGAATAGGAGTGGAGCTAGGCACTGCAGGGCCTGGATTCACCTCTACATCGCCAGAGGAACATAGGAGGAGTAGAATAAGGGTACGGCTAAAAGCTATGAGAATTGGTCGTCTAGAACGTCTGGAACATAGAGTAAAAGGAGGTTTCTGGGGGCGATAAAATAGCATCAAGGTATAATGTACAGACAAATGTATGGTAGGATGTGAATACAGTGGAGGTAAACCTAGGTATTGAGTGATAAAGAGAGAGATATTGTCTCTAGAAACATCGTTGAAACCAGGAGATGTCATTGCATGTGTGGGTGGTGGAACTAATAGGTTGGATAAGGTATAGTGAGCAGGACTAGAGGCTCTACAGTGAAATAAGCCAATAAACACTAACCAGAACAGAAATGGACAAGACATATTGACATTAAGGATAGGCATGCTTAGTCGAGTGATCAAAAGGGTCCGGTGAGTGGAGAGGTTGGTTGGTGATTTAGACAGCTAGCCAGGGCATCGGTAGCAAGCTAGCATAGGATGGAGGTCTGTTAGCCACCCCTTACGTTCCGTCAGTAGATTAGTGGGGTTCCGTGTGGTAGAGGGGATTAATCCAAATCACACAACAACAACAAAAATAAAAACAATAGATATAGTTATAGAGGCCCAAGAAGAAAACATAATAATAATAATTAAAAAAAATATGGTGTGCCCCAAGGCTCTGTACTTGGTCCTCTCTTATTCACTATTTATATAAATGATTTAGACAAAAATGTCTAAACTTTATTTTAATGCTGATGATACTGTTATTTACTGTTGTGCCTCGTCTCTTACAAAAGCTTTCCAGAACATGCAAACTGCTTTTTATACTGTTCAACATACCTTGTATTAATTGAAGCTTATCCTCAATACTGACAAAACTAAACTAATGGCGTTTTCTAATGCAAGAAATAGACCTCTGAACCGTTCACTTATTACTACCTGTCAGGGCAAGGAGATTGAGGTTGTAACCTCATATAAATATCTTGGAATTTTAATTAATAACGGCCTCTCTTTTAAATTGCATATTCAATTTACAAAACATTTAAGCTGAAATTGGGATTTTATTTTAGGAATAAGGCCTGTTTTTCTTTTGAAGCCAGAAGGAGGCTAGTATCAGCTACATTTATGCCTTTACTAGACTATGGGGATATTTTATATATGAATGCTTCCGCTCAGTGTTTGAGATCAATTGACACTCTTTACCATGGCACTTTGAGATTTATTTTAAACTGCAAAACCCTTACGCACCACTGCACTTTGTATACCAGGGTTGGCTGGCCTTCTCTAGTCACTCGTAGGTTCAGTCACTGGTATACTTTTATTTACAAAGCCATTTTGGGTTTACTACCTTTTTATTTGTGCATTTTTATTGTTCAGAAATGTGGTGGGTACTCTCTTCGTTCGCTGGACATTATCCTGCTAACTGTTCCAAATGTCCAGACTGAATTTGGTAAAAGTGCTTTTATGTACTCTGCACCATTGTCTTGGAACGCCTTACAAACTACTTTTAAACTGGAAGAACTTGTCCCGATTGGTGTTTTTAAATCACTGATGAAGGATTTTGAGGCTGATTCCCTGACCTGTCAATGTTTTTAATTTGCTGTTTAATACTCTTGTGAATTCAATGGTTTTTACTAGATTACTTGTAGTTTTAAATAAAGGTTAAATAAATAAATACAATTCTCAAACAACGCTCATGGAAAACTTTTTGGGGCAGAAAGAAACCTTTCCTAACTACTAACATCTTTGTTTCTCAAATGGCTTGGCACTGTGGCACAGACGTCAGTTCAACGTCTAGTTTTCATTTACATTTGGTTGAGTTGTCAACTAATGTGAATTGAACATGAAATCAACCATACATTTCACCCTGTCATTGGATTTATGTTCAAATTTGTGTGAAAAAAAGATGAAATTCCCTGACATTGATGACTTTTTGCAAAAACCAATCAGTTTTCCACGTTGATTGAATGTCATCACATTGAACTTTTTGTTGAAATGAGGTGGAAACAACATTGATTCAACCAGTTTTTGCTCAGTGGGATGTCTCTCCAAGTGTATGAGTGCGAGAGTCACTGATGGCTTTGCTTATAGGGTAGGATTTTGCTGCTAAGCTGCCGTCTGATTCCATGGTAACGTTGGGCAGAGGGAGCCGTGTAAAGTGCCAGATAGGAAGCAAGCGGTGAAGAGTGGGGAAGTGGGCCTGTAATTTTCAATTCAATATCCTAATAGAAACCATGCTGCTTTTTAATGCATACTTCATTCAAGATTCCCCGCGGAATGTCAGAGGCGGCTCTGTTTTGCCATGAAAAGAGGAAGTCTTTAATATTCCTGAAGCCATTCTTAAGCATATCTAAAGAGGCTCAGTGTTAAAAGCCAAATGCGACTTTGAAAGCGAACACTAGTAAAGCAGCGGGGAGCAGTGTATTAACCAATAGGAGTCAACGTTGAATAAAGACACGGAGCCTTAGACTTAGAGTGATAAAAACTGAGCACAACAAACACACTGTCTGAGCCCCGTTTCTGGCAGCCGCGCGCGCACTGAAATGAGGTTATATCTAATACTCTCTGCAATATTTCAATTGACATCTAATTAAAGACCGTTCTGAGACTCTGGTCATTTCACAATGTGGTTTGAGGAGAGACGGGGAAAAACATAGACATCCTTTTCCATGTTTCATTTATTGATGTCTTGTAGCGCCATGACAGAGCCTCATGTAACAATAACGTGTTCACAGGTGAAAAAGCAGGAGGCAAAAAGAGGGTCAGCTTAAAATTCAAATTTTGGATTTCAGACGGCGACGCTCCTTCCTTTCTGTGTGTCCCCACTCCAGCTCCCAAACCCCATCTGAGGTGACACAACTAGTCACCCGTGGCCAATTACCTTTACACAAGGTACCTGTCTCTGTCCCCTCAAGTCCCCTTTCGACACCGCAGGAGACAAGCCGCAACCCAGGGGCGGGCCCTCTGAGCACAACACAGCCTCAGCCTGACTCAGCCTGACTCAGATCAGATCAGCTCAGTTCATCTCTCCCTCTCTCTCTTCTCTCTCCCTTCATCATCCTTTCCCTTGGAAAAAGCTCAGGCTCTGCATAGCCACTCTTCTGCCCTTCGTAAACCCATACCAACACCACAGAACGATACATTATGTAAGGCGCCACACACACAGTCACACACACATCGCTTTGTCCCCAGCCACCAACAACCCCCCCCCCTCACCTACACAACACTCCTTACCCTCTCTATATCCATCTCTCCATCCCTCCTCCTGCCTACATACATTGTTTGGATGGAGCTCTAGCATCAGAGCAGGTTTCCAGAGTTACAATAACAGAAAGGAATGCATTAGGATAATTAGTGTTGTCTCTAGTTCCCCCGGGTTGGGCCCCCTCAGCGTGGAGGGCCCTCTCCAAATGAAAGAAAAGAAACCAATTCAAATCAATCTGCATAGGTTATCAGATGAAAATAACATGCATCCCCATTGAAATCAATAGTGAGTGCAATATCACAGAGGGTATTTTCTCTGATCTGATGCAGCGCGAGGCACAACAAACTGTATAAATAGAGCATGTTTGCTCTGCTCTGACGGGGGAAATGTACTCTACATACTTATGTTTCTTGCTTTTAGACATGCCTCTCCTGAACAGATCTAATCATGTAAGACAGGGGTTTACACCTGCAGTTGCATTTGCTCCATGTGAATATGAGACATGGCAGATAATGTTTGTGAGCTGTGTTGTATCCCACTACCTATTAGGTCCAGGGCGATACTCGTTAGCATCGTGGCAAGAAAACAAAACAAGAAGCCGATTTAACTTCTTTAGGAAAACAGCCCTAACGTTGGAAACATCATTTCCAAGCTATAGCACACAATGTTTTATACAGAGCAGCTTTTTAAAGGACCAAATAGTCTGTGTCATGTTTTCATTACTGCTACGGAAAACATATTGTGATAGTGGTTTTGTTCCGGCCGTACTACCTATAGACCCATTCGTTGACTCACTTCAAATGGCTTCTAAGAGGTTCTAATACGGTGTCCAATAGTTTACAGTTGTTTTGACTCATTCTTGATGTTCCACTGTTAACTCATGTCTATGGAAATAAAATGAATGTAATAACAGATTGAAATGTAAAAATAGTGGTTTGATACTATTCTACTGAGAAACAGCTGGTGAACCATCAGAAAATATCTAAAACAACAATCACCGTCTCAAAAATCAAAAGGAGACATTTATCAAATGAAATGAGGATTTGGTGAGGGAATGGTTTATGAAAAGAGTAAATCCATTTTTGAATGAATGACTTTTTGGTTTCACTAACTGTTCATTAGCGAGTGTTGAGAAGTATCTAATAGGAACATTTGCCATCTCTGGACAATATTCTTCAATTAGACCCTTGGAATACTTGTACTGCATGTAAGCTGTGTTCCTGATACGCATTTCTGCACACATGCCAGAAGTAACACAATCAATGCCAGTCTTTCCAACACTGGCTCAAAAAATAAGAATTCTGAGCGCTTATCTTTATTAAAAGATGTATATCTGAAATGGGGACATTTGCACGACAGACTGCTACAGACTGTTACGTAGTCTGTGCGTGGTTGTTGCCGTGAAACCTGGACCGAGCACACTTCCAGGTGCAGATTGATAAAGCAATCTGCATATTTCACACATAAACAGGAAGCAAATGTTTGGTGGGAATTGTAGGGCGCTGCAGCTACACCCAGGAGAAGCCATACACAACAACATAACCCATTCTGTAAGGCTGAGAAGCAAACTGAGAAGAGTGGAAGATGCTGAATATATCACGCCCAGAGCTTTAAACCTTGCCTCAAAGTGATTCTACACTTACGTTTTTCCTCTCGTTTTTATTAGACATTTTTGAGTCATATAATTTGATCTACAGACCAGATGGCATGGGAAATGGACATTCTCAGTGTATTACATGGAATCATCTCAACAAACTACGAGTTCGGAGTGAATCCTCACTTTAAGATGCAGCATTCAGAACAGTCATTTAGGTGTTCAGGTGTTGTTCAGGTGTTGTTCAGGTGAACGAGGTCAGGTGTTGTTCAGGTGAATGAGGTCAGGTGTTGTTCAGGTGGTGTTCAGGTGTTGTTCAGGTGAATGAGGTCAGGTGTTGTTCAGGTGTTGTTCAGGTGTTGTTCAGGTGTTGTTCAGGTGTTGTTCAGGTGAACGAGGTCAGGTGTTGTTCAGGTGAACGAGGTCAGGTGTTGTTCAGGTGAACGAGGTCAGGTGTTGTTCAGGTGAACGAGGTCAGGCGTTGTTCAGGTGAACGAGGTCAGGTGTTGTTCAGGTGAATGAGGTCAGGTGTTGTTCAGGTGAATGAGGTCAGGTGTTGTTCAGGTGAACGAGGTCAGGTGTTGTTCAGGTGAATGAGGTCAGGTGTTGTTCAGGTGAACGAGGTCAGGTGTTGTTCAGGTGAACGAGGTCAGGTGTTGTTCAGGTGAATGAGGTCAGGTGTTGTTCAGGTGAATGAGGTCAGGTGTTGTTCAGGTGAATGAGGTCAGGTGTTGTTCAGGTGAATGAGGTCAGGTGTTGTTCAGGTGAATGAGGTCAGGTGTTGTTCAGGTGAACGAGGTCAGGTGTTGTTCAGGTGAATGAGGTCAGGCGTTGTTCAGGTGAATGAGGTCAGGTGTTGTTCAGGTGAACGAGGTCAGGTGTTGTTCAGGTGTACGAGGTCAGGCGTTGTTCAGGTGAACGAGGTCAGGTGTTGTTCAGGTGAATGAGGTCAGGTGTTGTTCAGGTGAATGAGGTCAGGCGTTGTTCAGGTGAACGAGGTCATGCGTTGTTCAGGTGAACGAGGTCAGGTGTTGTTCAGGTGAATGAGGTCAGGCGTTGTTCAGGTGAACGAGGTCAGGTGTTGTTCAGGTGAACGAGGTCAGGTGTTGTTCAGGTGAACGAGGTCAGGCGTTGTTCAGGTGAACGAGGTCAGGTGTTGTTCAGGTGAATGAGGTCAGGCGTTGTTCAGGTGAATGAGGTCAGGCGTTGTTCAGGTGAACGAGGTCAGGTGTTGTTCAGGTGAACGAGGTCAGGTGTTGTTCAGGTGAATGAGGTCAGGCGTTGTTCAGGTGAACGAGGTCAGGTGTTGTTCAGATGAACGAGGTCAGGTGTTGTTCAGGTGAACGAGGTCAGGTGTTGTTCAGATGAACGAGGTCAGGTGTTGTTCAGGTGAACGAGGTCAGGTGTTGTTCAGATGAACGAGGTCAGGTGTTGTTCAGATGAACGAGGTCAGGTGTTGTTCAGATGAACGAGGTCAGGTGTTGTTCAGGTGAACGAGGTCAGGTGTTGTTCAGATGAACGAGGTCAGGTGCTGTTCAGGTGAACGAGGTCAGGTGTTGTTCAGATGAACGAGGTCAGGTGTTGTTCAGGTGAACGAGGTCAGGTGTTGTTCAGGTGAACGAGGTCAGGTGTTGTTCAGGTGAACGAGGTCAGGTGTTGTTTGGCTAAACAAGGCCAGGTGTTGTTCGGCTAAACGAGGTCAGGTGTTATTCGGCTAAACAAGGTCAGGTGTTGTTCAGGTGAACAAGGTCAGGTGTTGTTCAGCTAAACAAGGTCAGGTGTTGTTCGGCTAAACGTGGTTAGGTGTTGTTCGGCTAAACGAGGTCAGGTGTTGTTCGGTTGAACGAGGTCAGGTGTTGTTCAGCTGAACGAGGTCAGGTGTTGTTCAGATGAACGAGGTCAGCTGTTGGTCAGATGAACGAGGTCAGGTGTTGTTCGGCTAAACGAGGTCAGGTGTTGTTCAGGTGAACAAGGTCAGGTGTTGTTCAGCTAAACAAGGTCAGGTGTTGTTCGGCTAAACGTGGTTAGGTGTTGTTCGGCTAAACGAGGTCAGGTGTTGTTCGGTTGAACGAGGTCAGGTGTTGTTCGGCTGAACGAGGTCAGGTGTTGTTCAGATGAACGAGGTCAGCTGTTGGTCAGATGAACGAGGTCAGGTGTTGTTCGGCTAAACGAGGTCAGGTGTTGTTCGGCTGAACGAGGTCAGGTGTTGTTCGGCTGAACGAGGTCAGGTGTTGTTCGGCTGAACGAGGTCAGGTGTTGTTCAGATGAACGAGGTCAGCTGTTGGTCAGATGAACGAGGTCAGGTGTTGTTCGGCTAAACGAGGTCAGGTGTTGTTCGGCTGAACGAGGTCAGGTGTTGTTCGGCTGAACGAGGTCAGGTGTTGTTCGGCTGAACGAGGTCAGGTGTTGTTCGGCTGAACGAGGTCAGGTGTTGTTCGGCTGAACGAGGTCAGGTGTTGTTCGGCGGTCACTAGCGGTCAGTAGGACACAGCGGTCACTAGGACAGGCTAGTAAATCACATAAAGGCAGGTGCTAAAAGGTGTACATGCCCTGAGGAATGCATGTGCACAGACACACATGTCTACAATGCACACACACACATGCTTTCTATACATACTGTACAGACACACATTACCCACAGACACACACATACACATGCTTACTATACATACTGTACACACACACACACACACACACACAGTGCTCAGATGACAGACTCCTCTTTTGAATTCTGTTTGAGCAGTTCTCTCTCTCAGTCATGGGTTTCTGGGTGTGTTGAGAAGAGGAGAGGAGAAGATGAAAGTGGAGGCAGGAATGTGAGCTCCACATCCCCCAAAAATCTCTGCCCCAGGGCTCCCCAAAACCAAATCAATACAACCTCCTTCAGCACATCACACAACTCAGGGTATCTGCTCACTTTAATTCTCTCTTTCACACACAGTCTAACATGCAAACAACACACAGACTAACATGCAAACAACACACAGACTAACATGCAAACAACACACACACTAACATGCAAACAACACACTAACTAACATGCTAACTACACACACTAACATTCTAACAACACACACACTAACATGCTAACTACACACACACACTAACATTCTAACAACACACACACTAACATGCTAACTACACCCACACTAACATTCTAACTACACACACACACTAACATGCTAACACACACACGGTCATGCTAACAACACCCACTAACATGATAACACAAACACACACTAACATGATAACACACACACTAACATGCTAAAAACACACAGTACACATACCGTAGTATGGAGTAAAAACATACACATCTACACTGTCATACAAATACACAGACATCTATACTGTCACACACAAAACACACACACACACGCACACACACACACACACACACACACACACACACACACACACACCAGCTCAAAAGAGATAAAGAGCACGATATGTATAGATATAATTCACTCAACAGATTGATGAGAGGGCAACAACAGGGAACCAAACAGGGCTGATGTGTTTCCAATGAGCTTAGGGTAGTTGGTTAATTAGATTGGGTCCTTTATATAAGAGACACTCCAACATGTTTCAGAGAGATCCAAGCAGCCAGCTGCTTATGCTGGATGGAAGAGTGTAATTGTACTGATTCAAATGATACTCTCAAGGGACAAGGAATGTATGCCAAATGGAATGTGTATTATATTATGAGTAGGGATGGTTTGGAAACAGTCGGAATGAAGTTCACCTCTCATCGTAGCTCCACATGTGTTCAAATGTGGTGTGTGTGTGTCCATGTGTCTGAGTGTGTGTGTGTGTGTGCGTGTGCGTGTGTGCGTGTGTCTGAGTGTGTGTGTGCGTGCGTGTGCGTGTGTGCGTGCGTGTGTCTGAGTGTGTGTGTGTGCGTGTGTGCGTGTGTGTGTGTGTGTGTGCGTGTTGGGTACTGGTAAAGGTAATAGTGTAGTTAATAAGCTTGCGGCTGGTATGGTGGTTTGATGCTGGTGCCTTCTGTCACAGGCTCCCCCACATTTCCTCCCTTTTAATCGAGACCAGTGGAGGCTTTCCTCCCCATGAAAACCCCCTCTCTCCCTTTAGAAACCCAGGCTGGTGGGCACACAGACACATATATATACACACAGGAAGTGACCACACACACACACACAGAAAGAAAGCCCATCTGGCCGTGGAGAGCTCCCCACTCCCTGGGCTCTTCAAGTGCCTGGTGATACACTGCCTGCTGCCATCTACCCTGCCCGTCGTTGCCTAACCTAGCGTGTGTGTGTGTGAGAGAGTGAAAGAGAGAGATTGTGTGTGTGTGTGTGTGTGTGTGTGTGTGTGTGTGTGTGTGTGTGTGTGTGTGTGTGTGTGTGTGTGTGTGTGTGAGAGAGAGCGAGAGAAAGAGAGAGAGAGAGAGAGAGAGAGAGAGAGAGAGAATGAGGCAGAGAAAGGAAGAGAGTGACAGAGGGATAATTAGAGGCTGACAATAGCTAAGAAAGAGAATCAAGGAGAAAGAGAGTCGAGGAGAAAGAGAGTCGAGGAGAAAGAGTCGAGGAAAAAGAGAGTCAAGGAGAAAGAGAGTCAAGGAGAAAGAGAGTCAAGGAGATAGAGGGTCAGGGAGAAAGAGAGTCAAGGAGATAGAGGGTCAAGGAGAAAGAGAATCGAGGAGAGAGATAGTCGAGGAGAAAGAGAATCAAGGTGAAAGAGAGTCAAGGAAAAAGAATCAAGAAGTAAGAGAGTCGAGAAGAGAGTCAAGGAGAGAGAGAGTCAAGGAGAAAGAGAGTCAAAGAGAGGGAGAGAGTCGAGGAGAGCTCTGACTGACAGATACTGTGCTGTTGTAACATGAAGAAAGTTATTGTGTCTGTAGGGCTTGACTTGCCTGGACCACACTGACTGCAGAAGACTACACAGGGATTCCTTTCTGTGTAAAATAGACTACTGTAGAGAAGGCTTTATTAGAAAGCAGGCTAATTTGGGCCATGTGATCCTCTCAGATCCTTTACATGTCAAGCGATGCATCCAGGGCAGCTGTGACACACGGGCCTTTCATGTCCCAAACAATCGCATCTTTTCAAATCTTTGGGGATTCCCGGCGGGCAGGGACAATTTATAACAGGTATTAAGGCCTGCTGAAAGATCCCTTTGGGTAGCATGAATCACTCTTCAGTCTACTAACAGGAAAAATGTGCTGCTGGCCTGACCCTGGCAGTGGTGGTGATTTACAAGCTTCCAGAGCACGAGGGGTCCTGAAGGGATCCTGAGAGGGGCCAGGGGCTGCCTTCTATTGTGCCTGATAATGAATTATCCTCCTGCTGATAATGAACTCTCACCTGCAGGGAAGGAAGTGGGCCCCCATTGGCTTAGAAGTGGGTGAGGGGGTGGAGGGGGAAAGCCGGAGGTCACTGTCACTGTAGAAGCCCAAACAGGTGTCATGAAAACCGCTACGGAGTCCGGAGAAATTCAGGAATGAATGCGCTGTCATCACCCCCTTACATCAGGGGCTAGCTACAGCTAGGGTTGCTTTGGTCCGCCTTTAGCTTGACTGGTGGTGCATGTGAAACGCTGCACAGAAGCCATGTGAAACAACCCCCCCCCCCTATCGAATCTCAGGATCAATTCCATTCCGGGGTTAGATTTCTAATCATAAATTATTTTGGAATGTAGGAATTTTGATAACATGTTAAATACACTGTAAATGCTTCAACGGTTGACAAATGTGTCAGGTGGTGTTAAGCTATGTGGGCTAACATGGGGCCTGGTGTGTTTGTGTTCAGGGGGAGGGTGTGTGTGTGTGTGTGTGTATGTGTGTGGGTAATGTATACCCTAGCCAGCTCTCAGCTGTACCTCTTGTCAAGACACTTTTCACCCCAGCTTCAGGTTTCATAAGCCCTGTTCCTGTGAAACCGGACGCTAAATTGATGGATATTACACGGCCCCCATGATTTGAAGGGCTTCGAAGTCTGGGGGAGTGTATGGTTTGTGGGCTGAAGGTGAGGGTGGAAGGGGGAGAGGGACAGGAGGGGGGGTTGGAGTTTCAACATAGTAACCGCAGCCAGGTTTTCCCAATTACTGATTTCAGTCAAAGCCACTATTGTGTGTCAACAAAGTGTGAGCATACGGACTGATTTACACTTCCCCTTGTCAGATGGAATCAGGTCATAATTTACTGGCCTATGAAAGGTGACTATGTCTGCGAGCATGGTGGAAATACAGTGCCTTCAGAAAGTATACCTCTACCCCATAATGACAAAATGAACTAAATGTTTTTAGAAATGTTTGCACATCTTTAAAAAATGATATACAGAAGTATCAGAAGTATCTAATTTACACAGAGTATTAGTCCAAAGTTAGTTTTTTCTTTATTTTGACTATTTTCTACATTGTATAATAATATCGAAGACATCAAAACTATGAAATAACATACGGAATAAGTTAGTAACCCAAAATGGGTTAAACAAAATAAAATATATTTGATATTTGATACACTTCAAAGTAGCCACCCTTTGCCTTGATGACAGCTTTGCACACGCTTGGTCAGGTGCTTCGCATTCTCTCAACCAGCATCATCAGGTAGTCACCTGGAATGCATTTCAATTAACAGGTGCGCCTTGTTAAAAGTTCATTTATAGAATTTATTTCCTTCTTAATGCATTTGAGCCAATCAGTTGTGTTGTGACAAGGTAGGGGTGGTATACAGAAGATAGCCATATTTGGTAAAAGTCCACATAATAGCAAGAACAGCTCAAATAAGCAAAGAGAAATGACAGTCCATTATTACTTTAAGACATGAAGGTTTGTCAATGTGGAACATTTCAAGAACTTCAAAAGTTTATTCAAGTCCAGTTGCAAAAACCATCAAGCGCTATGATGAAACTGGCTCTCAAGAGGACCGACACAGGAAAGGAAGACCCAGAGTTACCTCTGCTGCAGAGAATAAGTTCATTAGAGTTCCCAGGCTCAGAAATTGCAGCCCAAATATATGCTTCACAGAGTTCAAGTAACAGACACATCTCAACATTAACTGTTCAGAGGAGACAGCGTGAATCAGGCTTTCATGGTTGAATTGATGCAAAGAAACCACTACTAAAGGACACCAATAAGAAGAAGAAACTTGCTTGGGCCAAGAAACACAAGAAATTGACATTAGACTGGTGAGAATCTGTGCTTGGGTCTGATAAGTCCCAATTTCAGATTTTTGGTTCCAACCACCGTGTCTTTGTGAGACGCAGAGGAGGTGAACGAATGATCTCCGCATGTGTGGTTCCCACCGTCAAGCATGAAGGAGGAGATGTGATGGTGTGGGTGTGCTTTTCTGGTGACACTGTCAGTGATTTATTTAGAATTCAAAGCACACTTAACCAGCATGGCTACCACAGCACTCTGCAGCGATACACCATCCCATCTGGTTTGCACTTGTTTTTCATCAGGACAATGACCCAGCACACCTCCAGGCTGTGTAAGGGCTATTTGACCAAGAAGGAGAGTGATGGAGTGCTGCATCAGATGACCTGGCCTCCACAATCACCCGACCTCAACCCAATTCAGTCTTCGTCTTCCCTCTTCATCACTCTCAGCCCATGACACTATGCCCTTCTGCTAATTTCTGCAGTTAAATACCTGTGCTTTGCGGGAAAAAACCTTTTTGCCCAACTGCCTGATTCCCAGTAATATGGGAGGAGCCCAGTAGCGCTGTTTAACCTGCGATGCGCCCATGACTGATTGATTGGCGAGCCCTGCAGCCCGAGTGCGTCCGGTTAGGGCCCTCTCTGCCACAGAGGCAGGGTCAGAGAGGAGAGGAGGGCTGCAGAGTTGACCTGGAGGACAAACGCCTTTCAGGCTCCCAGTGTGGGGCGGGGCGGGGTGGCGGAGGTGGTGGGGAGACCCAGTCAGCCAGTCACTGAACCCAGACTGTCCTCCATCTACTTCCCCCTGCAATGTCTCTAGGGCCTTTACCAGGATTCACTTGTGGGTTCTATTGACCCAGAGGGCACCTGCTCCCTTCCCCCCACCGTATCTTCTGTGTAAATAAATAACCATCCAACAAGTGGAGCGATCCACTTCACACTCTGTTCTATTTTTCATCTTTGGTAGTTATTAGTTCAGGAGGCTTGAAAAGAGAGGACTGGCCTTAAGAAGTGTGGTTTGGCGTGCTATGTTTCGGAGGACGCATGACTCGACCTTCGCCTTTCCTGAGCCCGTTGGGAAGTTGCAATGATGAGACAAGATCGTAATTGCATATCACGATATTGGGGAGAAAAAAAATGTACCATAAGAACCAAGTGTGTGATTGAACTAAAATAGGCATGGCTCAGGTCTCATTATCTTCAAGCTTCCTCTTTAGCCCTTGTACTTGACAAACTTTCCTCAATGAGTGGGTGAGATGGGTGAAACTCCTGAGGAGGGCTCCAGTTCTCTCGACTCTTCCTGGTATGACGGGTGGTGAGAGCGTCTGGCCCACAGGTCGTGCCTTTGTCTTCATATATCCAGAACAGCTGAGACAGAGAGAGAGCAAAGAGGGGCCATGTGGAACCTTTTTCAGTAATTAAATGTCATGACCAATAATGGGAGCTGGGTTCAACTGCCCCCCCCCCCTGTTCCCCTTTCTTTTCTTTTTTTACAGTCAAGGTCCTCAGACCTTTTCACTTTTATACTGGAACTCTCGTCTTTGTCACACGCGTGTTAAACTATAGCAGTGAGTAATGCAAGTCAGTCCTGAGTCTGTCAGAATGAAGCTAATGTTATTGTGCCCTTTTCAAATGAGGTTTGATTCTCAAACTCTTTTGAAATGACAAATGCCGCTTGGGGGTGAAATGTTGAGGTGGGGGTACGCTAGCTTGCGTTGAGGGCCTCTTACTCTCTCCACCATCACTTTAAGTACCGGGTGGAGTGGAGGGATCTTAAAGGTATTTAAACCTCTGAAGGATATTGTAGGATCGGTGTCCCTACACCGGAAGGGTTGTTGCTAACGCTAATGTGACTAGAATGATGTTGTAAGTTACAGAAAACCTTCCAGGATATAGACATGTCTTATATGGACAGAAAGCTTAAATTTGTGTTAATCTAACTGCACTGTCCAATTTACAGTAAAATACCATGCTATTGTTTGAGGAGAGTGCACAACAACAAAACACTTTCATCAAGGCAACTGGTTTGATACATTCACCTCTGAAGGTAAATAATGTACTTACATTCAGTAATCTTGCTCTGATTTGTCATCCTGAGGGTCCCATAGATAAAATGTAGCATAGTTTTGATAGATAAAATCTATTTTTATATTCAAATGTAGGAACTGGGTTCTACAGTTTGAACTCCTGCTGTTTCTGGCCCCATACCCACCCCACCCAGCTGTGTGAGGTTGGGGATAAAAAATAGAAAAATCATGTTTTTTTGTTTATATTATATTTTCCCTGATATAATGTGTTATATTCTCCTACATTAATTTCACATTTCCACAAACTTCAAAGTGTTTCCTTTCAAATGGTATCAAGAATATGCATATCCTTGCTTCAGGTCCTATGCTCCAGGCAGTTAGACTTGGCTATGTCATTTTAGGCGAAAATTGAAAGGGTCTGATTCTTTTAACACCCAGGAAACACCGTTCAACTTATAACCGAAGTCAGCCTGCAGGTGCCCGGTCTGCCACAAGGAGTCACTAGAGCACAATGAGCCACGTAAAGCCCCCCCTGTCAAACCCGTATGATTCTAGGCCAATTGTGCACCACCCTATGGGACTCTCGGTCACGGCCAGTTGTGACACAGCCTGGGAACAAACCCGGTTCTGTAGTGATGCCCCAAGCACTGCGGTGCCGTGCCTTGGACGGCTGCGTCATATCGGGAGGCCCACGGTTCTTATGGTTCTAATTGCATAGTCAAAGTAATAAAACCAAAAGTATAGATGAACACCGCACAAAAGTGTGAGGTTTCTCGCCAACTCTCAGGCATGTGTTCAGAAAGTGGCAATCACTCGAAGGCCATCTACGCTTTCAGGCCGGTGGGTGGTAAAAGTCATGGGTCAATGACATTGATTTGTAGCACTTTAGAGACTGAAACCTGACACTTGTAACACCTACACAGCATGACATACAAGGTACCCAAAATGTGAAAGGGTGTTTCTTATTTTGGCACATGCACACTTGCAAAGGAAAGCGACTGTGAGCTACCGAGCACCACTAAAAGCCTTTTCTATTTACTTTTGACAAGATTTTTTTTGCAAATGACAGAGAAGGATACAAATGTAGACGCCAACCATAAGCCAACATTTCTGAGATATTCTTTTGTTGCAGGAGGTGCTTAGGTTTCACCCATGTTTCCATAGCAATAGTGGATAATCTGTTAATAGGCCTGGTGGTTCTGATGGTTCTGAAGATTTTCCTCTGTCTTAGCGAACTCTGTTTCAAAGCATGGGATGCTGTTAGCTTTTTCAAAATGCATGTGCAGACTAACCATGGATGGCTCTTTGCTCACCGAGGGTAACTCATGTTTTTGAATTCCCATTTTCACTCGAGCAGGTAGATTAGCCATTCTTTACTTCACATTGTTGTACGATTGACCTCTCGTGCTTCCCATTTGATCCTCTGTTTTCATTTTCTGAGCTTGTTTTCCCACGCTTTCTTTTCAGGCTCCACGCTAACTCAAAAGCTATTTCATTTATTAAAAACAGCTCTATTGCCTGCACTTTCCTGTCTGGGAAGATCTTATCAGACTTAAATACTGGTTGTAGAAATTCCAAGTGGGCCCACCTCTCAGAGCTTTCCCAACAGTTAGTGCCGTTCTATCTGGGTTCTGTGTGTCTTCACACACTATGATCTTATCACAGGATGCCTGCCCTTGGCTGATCACAGCGAGGCAACATCAGGAGTGACGCTGGCTAGTCGGGCGTGACATGTTCCTGTACTTGTCCCACACCACAATGTTTATAGGGCAACGTCACACAGAAGCAAGCACACAAACACAAATGTGCACACATGTAATGTGTGTAAGTTACGTAAAGGTCATTTAAGTCTGAGGGTGAAATTCACATTTGAACACATGCTGTGAACTTTATTACATTTCAAGCTTGTGGTATGGAAGTGTTTTGAAGCATTGATGAATCCCAGAATATTTTCTTTGTGTGTTACCAGGTTGCCTTGATCCTATGACCTTAGATGAAACCATGCATTAGCAAAAGTACCTACAAACACTTGATGTATAATCAAATGACATTTTACCGTAACGCATGTGTGTGTGTGTGTGTGTGTGTGTGCCTGCGTGCGTGCACGCGCGCGCGTGTGTGTGTGTGTGCATGCGTGCGTGAGTGTGTGTGTGTGTGCATGTGCGTGTGTGTGTGTGTGTGCCTGCGTGCGTGCACGCGCGCGCGTGTGTGTGTGTGTGTGTGTGTGTGTGTGCCTGCGTGCGTGCACGCGCGCGCGTGTGTGTGTGTGTGTGTGTGTGTGTGCCTGCGTGCGTGCACGCGCGCGCGTGTGTGTGTGTGTGTGCATGCGTGCGTGAGTGTGTGTGTGTGTGTGTGTGCATGTGCGTGTGTGTGTGTGTGTGCCTGCGTGCGTGCACGCGCGCGCGTGTGTGTGTGTGTGCATGCGTGCGTGAGTGTGTGTGTGTGTGTGTGTGCATGTGCGTGTGTGTGTGTGTGTGTGTGTGTGTGTGTGTGTGTGTGTGTGTGTGTGTGTGTGTGTGTGCGCGTGAGTGTGTGTGTGTGTAGTGGCCAGTGCCCTTTAAACAAACTTAACTACAATGATTTAGAACAAAAAGAAGGGTATAAGAAACGTGGAGCAGCAGGCGTTGGGGATTTGTTCCGCTTGGTCGCACCCTTGCTTTGTTCAGGTAACCCCTGAGGTTGTGGCCTGTCAGCATTGGATATGGAAGGCTAATCAAAGAGGTTGGACAACAATAACATTTCCCTGTGAGGAAGCCAAGGATTTTCCCAAGAAGTGTTTGCATATTGTAGGATAATGACGGTGCCAGCCAGAGCCTGGGGAGTCAAACCGAGTTCTCAGTGCCCTTTTCTATGCTCCACACCATGTGCAAATGAAGAACATTTGGCAGCGATAGCCTAGACAGGCAAGCCGAGAACATACCAATAGAAATACAGTCATTTGAGTCTATCGAAAGGGATTCATTCGGTCAAATCTCATTAATAGAGGCTTGGCAGCTTCCTGAACGCTTTCCAATTTTGGGGGGAAATTTTGCAGGAACAGAATTGAAAATGGGGACTTTTCTGTTAGTTTGCAAAGAGCCAAATTACCACTAAGACCTTCAGATGGCCAGCAGTGAACGTCAAGCTAATCGGCTGATTTAAGTCCCCTTTTGTAATTTGCTACGCTTTATTCTTATGAAAATCGAGTCATTAACAGAGAAGAACATCATGGATCTGTTTTGATTTTCAGCCAGGGAGATGGCATATAAAGTACAGTTGAAGTCGGAAGTTTACATACACCTTAGCCAAATACATTCAAAATCAGTTTTTCAAAATACCTGACAATTAATCCGAGTAAAAATTCCACGTCTTAGGTCAGTTAGGATCACTCATTTATTTTAAGAATGTGAAATGTCAGAATAATAGTAGAGAGAATGATTTATTTCAGCTTTTATTTCTTTTATCATATTCCCAGTGGGTCAGAAGTTTACATACACTCAATTAGTATTTGGTAGCAGTGCCTTTAAATTGTTTAACTTTGGTCAAACATTTCGGGTTGCTTTCCACAAGCTTCCCACAATAAATTGGGTGAATTTTAGCCCATTCTTCCTGGTGTAACTGAGTCACATGCTTTTTCAGTTCTGCCCACAAATTTTCTATAGGATTGAGTTCAGAGCTTTGTTGTCCTTAAGCCATTTTGCCACAACTTTTGAAGAATGCTTGGAGTCATTGTCCATTTGGAAGACCCAATTGCGACCAAGCTTTAACTTCCTGACTGATGTCTTGAGATGCTGCTTCAATATTTTTACATAATTCCCCTTCTCATGATGCCATCTATTTTGGGAAGTGCACCAGTTCATCCTGCAGCAAAGCACTCCCACAACATGATGCTGCCACCCCATGTGCTTCGCGGTTGGGATGGTGTTCTTCGGCTTGCAAGCATCCCCCTTTTTCCTCCAAAAATAACAATGGTCATTATGGCCAAACAGTTCTATTTTTGATTCATCAGACCAGAGGACATTTCTCCAAAAAGTATGATCTTTGTCCCCATGTGCAGTTGCAAACCGTAGTCTGGCTGTTTTATGGCGGTTTTGGAGCAGTGGCTTCTTCCTTGCTGAATGGCCTTTCAGGTTATGTCAATATAGGACTCGTTTTACTGTGGACATAGATACTTTTGTACCCGTTTCCTCCAGCATCTTCACAAGGTCCTTTGCTCTTGTTCTGGGATTGATTTGCACTTTTCACACCAAAGTACATTAATCTCTAGGAGACAGAATGTGTCTCCTTCCTGAGTGGTATGATGGCTGCGTGGTCCCATGGTGTTAATACTTGCGTACTATTGTTTGTACAGATGAATGTGGTACCTTCAGGTGTTTGGAAATGGCTCCCAAGGATGAACCAGACTTGTGGAGGTCTACAATTGTTTTTTTGGCTGATTTATTTTGATTTTCCCATGATGCCAAGCAAAGAGGCACTGAGTTTGAAGGTAGGCCTTGAAATAGATCCACAGGTACACCTCCAATTGACTCAAATGATGTCAATTAGCCTATCAGAAGCTTCTAAAGCCATGTCATAATTTTCTGGAATTTTCCAAGCTGTTTAAAGGCACAGTCAACTTAGTGTATGTAAACTTCTGAGCCACTGGAATTATGATAAGTGAAATAATCTCTCTGTAAACAATTGTTGGAAAAATTACTTGTGTCATGCACAAAGTAGATGTCGTAACCGACTTGCCAAAACTGTAGTTTGTTAACAAGTAATGTGTGGAGTGGTTGAAAAACACGTTTTAATGACTCCAACCTAAGTGTATGTAAACTTCTGACTTCAACTGTAGATGACAAAGTACTGTTTGTTTACTGAGGGCGAGTTTGTACATTCCTGATATATCCGAAGCTTTACTTCCTGAACTTACGACATACTGTAGAGTGCATTCAGAAAGTGTTCATAACCCTTGACTTATTAACCATTTTGTTGTGCTAGCTTGAATTCAAAATGAATTAAATAGATTTTTACATACAAATATATTTACACACAATACACCATAATGACAAAGTGAAAACATGCAAATGTTTTGAAAATGAAACACAGACATTTCTCATTTACATAAGTATTCACACCCCTGAGTCAATACATTGTAGAAGCACCTTGCAACTGTTTGTTTACTGAGGGCGAGTTTGTACATTCCTGATATATCCGAAGCTTTACTTCCTGAACTTACGACATACTGTAGAGTGCATTCAGAAAGTGTTCATAACCCTTGACTTATTAACCATTTTGTTGTGCTAGCTTGAATTCAAAATGAATTAAATAGATTTTTACATACAAATATATTTACACACAATACACCATAATGACAAAGTGAAAACATGCAAATGTTTTGAAAATGAAACACAGACATTTCTCATTTACATAAGTATTCACACCCCTGAGTCAATACATTGTAGAAGCACCTTGCAACTGTGAGTCTTTCTGGGTAAGTCTCTAAAAGCTTTCCACATCTGGATTATTCAATATTTGCCCATTATTTATTTTTTTAATATTCAAGCTCTGTCAAGTTGGTTGTTGATCATTGCTAGACAGACATTTTCAGGCCTTGGGATAGATTTTCAAGATGATTTAAGTCAAAACTGTAACAAAACTGCCACTCGGGAACATTCAATGTCGTCTTGGTAAGCAACTCCAGTGTATATTTGGCCTTGTGTTTTAGGTTATTGTCCTGCTGAAAGGTGATTTTTCTTTTACCAGTGTCTGTTGGAAAGCAGACTGAACCAGGTCTTTCTCTGGGATTTAGCTTGTGCTTAGCTCTATTCTGTTTCTTTTGATCCTAAAAACCTCCCTAGTCCTTACCGATGACAAGCATTACCCATAACATGATGCAGCCACCACCATGCTTGAAAATATGAAGAGTGCTATTCAGTGATGTGTCGTGTTGGATTTGCCCCAAACATAACACTTTCATTTCAGGGCATAAAGTTCATTTCTTTGCCACATTTTTTGCAGTATTAAATTAGTACATGTATGCTGTACAGACTTCCTTCTTTTCACTCTGTCAATTAGGTTATCATTGTGGAGTAACTACAATGTTGTAGATCCATCCTCAGTTTTCTTCTATCACAGCCATTAAACTCTGTAACTGTTTTAAAGTCACCATTGGCCTCAAGGTGAAAACACTAAGCTTGTTCCTTCCTCTCCAGCAACTGAGTTAGGAAGGACTCCTATATCTTTGTAGTGACTGGGTGTATTGATACACCATCCAAAGTGTAATTAATAACTTCACCATGATCAAAGGGATATTTACACATGTCCCATACCCAATAGGTGCCCTTCTTTGTGAGTCATTGGAAAACCTCCCTGGTCTTTGTGGTTGAATCAGTGTTTGAAATTGTATGTGTGGGGTAAAGAGATGAGGTAATCATTCAAAAATCATTTTAAACACTATTATTGCACACAGTGAGTCCATGCAACTTATTATGTGACTTGTTAAGCACATTTGAACTCCTGGTCGTATTTAGACTTGCCATAAAAAAGGGGTTGAAGTCAGTCCTCTTGGTTCAGACAGGACAAGCCTAGATGAGACACGGCCAGGGAGCGAAGAGGAGGGTCTTTATCAGACGTCCCAGTCTGCCCTCCCCTGGTCTCGGAGGCCACAGCGGGCCAGGGACCGAGCCCTTATCAGTGCACCAACACTACCAGGATTACACGTCACGACCCGCTGGGAGTCACACTAATCCAATCACTCATTAATATTTAATGCAAATCCTGCCGAGAGACAGTGGCACAAGTAATGAGATTGGGACGATTAACCTCAAGTCTCTCTCTCAGTGGAAGATGCTCCTCTGTTGGACCTTAGCCAACACCACTGCATTTTCTCCAGCCTCTTCTCTGGGCAGTGAAGCAACCCACTGCTCCCTTACGATCCCCCCGTTCAGGAAGCTTAGCTACACTGTCTCGTTAACAACCTGCTCTTTGGCCCTCAGACATGTCTTTGCCTAAACCTTTATGGACCAAATTATCCATTCTTTTCTAATGCACTGTATTGTGTGACTGTGAAGGAACAGTGTCAAGAGACACACGCAAACAGACTGGACAGATGTTTCTGTAATATGCATCAAAACATGGTTCAATGATGACCAAATGAGCTGTGATATTATCAATTTGAGGTTTTCTGGTTTGTGGCAGGTGGCTTTCTAGCAACTTCCTGAAGAATGTATGTACTGCACTGTAACTAAGGCCTCAATATAGTCAATTCCTTGAGTGAGAAAATACATTTGTTTTTTCTAGGATATTTAAATCTTTAACCTTATTGACTGAAATAATTTTATTCAAACTGATTAAACATTTTATCACAAACCCCCTCTCCCACTGACTGAACATCATCACCTAGTGCATGGAGTTCATGCACTAGGACCAGGACTCTATCTGCAGGGGTTACATTCTCTTGACCAATCAATCAATGAGAAAGCTCTTTGCCATAATGACTTGGAGCAGCAAAAACAACAGCAAAGTTCTCCGGCCCCGTAATGAGGCTTGCTCACCCAGCCACACGTGACCTTGCCATTGAAGTAGTGTGTCAGGTAACGACTCGCCCTCTGCTTAGTGGTCGCCAAGATGCCTGTTCACGCGGTCCTGTGATTCCGCAGTTAGTCGGATAATGATGGTGGAGGAAGAAGAAAGCTCTAAGGGTTTGCTTGGTAGAACAGAAGAGGGAGAGGGGACTGAGAGATAGAGGAGGGTAGGAGGAAGGGGAGAAAATTCCCAAACAGCTGGGCATTCTTTAATGATAGGTTAACAATGGCCCGGTAATAGGCCGGGGGGAGGTGGTCTTAACTCAAGACGTGGGAATGGGACGGGCATCTGTTGAAGGGGCTCTGGCCGTTCCAGATGAATAGCCAGGCTCCTTGGCAACTGGACCTCAGGCCTTTCCAGAGATGACGACCCCCCCCCCCCCCATCTGATTTTCGCTCCACACCGGACAATCAGGGTAAAGATGCCTGCTGATCCTTGACGAGATGCCGACCCAGAGCCCTGGAACCGGTGTTGGGGTGATGTGGTCAGGGAGATGTGGCATATTGATCAAAAGGTCAATTCTCACTTCTCATCAGTTTAAAGCGGGGCTTTGTCTGGGGATGGAATCTGCAGAGCTGTATCCATTTGTCAGAATGAGGGGTGAGCTAAGGGGGGCTTCAGTAATCAGTAATAGGGGCCAACGCCCCAGTGAGATGAGAGTAACCCAACAAGGGTAATTACCTGTTGAGAGGCAGTGGGGCTTGGTTAAAGGTGGGGTATTTTTGTTCAAGCAGACTGCCTATTGACTCGGCCCTCTTCATTCTCACCATGTCCCTGTCCTGAACTCTCTGAGAACACACAGGATCCCCCTCCTCCATTCAACCGGCCTTGTGAAAGATGAAGAGCTTCACAATATCTCTGAGGTAGCCCCCTCCCCTTTGATAGATGAGCTGGGCCCCCCTATTCATTAACCAAAGGACCTGGTGATTGACGCGCTAACCTGAGCTCTACCACCTCTTAAGGCATTTGCGTCATCGAAACAAATAGGAGTCACATCATCGTAGTTACTCCCCGGAACAGATTTCTCCAAAATAATTAAACTAGTGTAGGGGCCTCATTGAAGAATTAAGGGGCATCAGCAAGATATCATAGCACTTTGTTCATTCGGGATGTGCTCCGTACCGCGGAGAGGTGATCTACAAGCACTTAAGAGAAGAGAGCAGCTTCGGATTCAACGGAAAAATAGGATTTATGATGTAGCGAGCACAAATTCCCTGTCAGACCATTTGACTAAATCAACATTAATTGAATCATTGGGTATTACTTTGGAGACTCGTCCTTTACCAGGGTTGCATATAAGGGCCTGTTCTCATGCCATTGGGAAATGGCAATTATCTAACATAATGACAGCTACCGTACAGCGTTAAGGTATTCTACACCTGACCCTCATTTGATTATGTTATCATGGGAGAGTTTTTTATTCATGCGTTCCTCAAAAGGGACTTTATTCTGACACTAGTTGCTCACAATAGAGATGAATTGTGTATTTTCCCAGGACTATTCTGAGCAAAGAGCATTTAGATGGAGATTCTTTTAGACCACCATGTCATTAATCTTCATTTAAACTACTTTAGAGGATTTAGACGGAAATAAAATAAAGATTCATCCAACATTAGGATGAACAGAGTGGGTTGTTGTGGATATTTCTCTTGTAAGGAAATCAAACCCAAATGTTTACAGGGTTGGATTCTGCCTCTTAGGTAAACACTATACGCGAAAGTATAATATCTTTCTCGAACACAAACATACATACACACACACACACACACACGCGCACACACACGCACGCAAGCACACACACGCACGCACACACACGGACACACACACGCACACACACACGCACGCACACACACACACACACACACGCACGCAAGCACACACACGCGCGCACACACGCACACACACACGCACACACACACACGCACAAGCACGCACACACACACGCACACGCACACACACACACAGTCATGAAGAAGTAAAATAATTAAATAGTGACATTTTGACAGTCAGATGTCAGGCCATTAATGCATACTGTGGGTTGATGGGAAAACAAAAGCAAAAACACACAACGCACATTCATACCAATGCATAAACACATGCCTATTCACACGGCAACATCAACATTCCAATCACATGGGTATGGGTTAGAGGTGAGGTTGCTATGCGCCAGTGACATTCCACAGCTGTTCTTCAAAGAAACAAGTTGACTAGTAATTGGTCTGAATGTGCAGCGGAGTCTGTTTAAGTAACTGATTGTAGTTGCGGTGGACATGGATTGTGTGGGGAAGCGAATGGATCTCCGCTCCATTGTATCAAAGCCAGCCGAAACCACTTCAAGTCCACTCCACTCTTTACTGTCACTGCACCCTGCTCGAGCTACCCTAGGCCTGCCCACTGCACCCTGCTCTAGCTACCCTAGGCCTGCCCACTGCACCCTGCTCGAGCTACCCTAGGCCTGCCCACTGCACCCTGCTCTAGCTACCCTAGGCCTGCCCACTGCACCCTGCTCTAGCTACCCTAGGCCTGCCCACTGCACCCTGCTCTAGCTACCCTAGGCCTGCCCACTGCACCCTGCTCGTGCTACCCTAGGCCTGCCCACTGCACCCTGCTCGAGCTACCCTAGGCCTGCCCACTGCACCCTGCTCGAGCTACCATAGGCCTGCCCACTGCACCCTGCTCGAGCTACCCTAGGCCTGCCCACTGCACCCTGCTCGAGCTACCCTAGGCCTGCCCACTGCACCCTGCTCTAGCTACCCTAGGCCTGCCCACTGCACCCTGCTCTAGCTACCCTAGGCCTGCCCACTGCACCCTGCTCGAGCTACCCTAGGCCTGCCCACTGCACCCTGCTCGAGCTACCCTAGGCCTGCCCACTGCACCCTGCTCGAGCTACCCTAGGCCTGCCCACTGCACCCTGCTCGAGCTACCCTAGGCCTGCCCACTGCACCCTGCTCTAGCTACCCTAGGCCTGCCCACTGCACCCTGCTCTAGCTACCCTAGGCCTGCCCACTGCACCCTGCTCGAGCTACCCTAGGCCTGCCCACTGCACCCTGCTCTAGCTACCCTAGGCCTGCCCACTGCACCCTGCTCTAGCTACCCTAGGCCTGCCCACTGCACCCTGCTCGAGCTACCCTAGGCCTGCCCACTGCACCCTGCTCGAGCTACCCTAGGCCTGCCCACTGCACCCTGCTCGAGCTACCCTAGGCCTGCCCACTGCACCCTGCTCGAGCTACCCTAGGCCTGCCCACTGCACCCTGCTCGAGCTACCCTAGGCCTGCCCACTGCACCCTGCCCGAGCTACCCTAGGCCTGCCCACTGCACCCTGCTCGAGCCACCCTAGGCCTGCCCACTGCACCCTGCTCGAGCTACCCTAGGCCTGCCCACTGCACCCTGCTCGAGCTACCCTAGGCCTGCCCACTGCACCCTGCTCGAGCTACCCTAGGCCTGTCCACTGCACCCTGCTCGAGCTACCCTAGGCCTGCCCACTGCACCCTGCTCGAGCTACCCTAGGCCTGCCCACTGCACCCTGCTCGAGCTACCCTAGGCCTGTCCACTGCACCCTGCTCAAGCTACCCTAGGCCTGCCCACTTCACCCTGCTCGAGCTACCCTAGGCCTGTCCACTGCACCCTGCTCGAGCTACCCTAGGTCTACCCACTGCACCCTGCTCGAGCTACCCTAGGCCTGCCCACTGCACCCTGCTCAAGCTACCCTAGGCCTTCCTACTGTACCCTGCGCGAGCTACCCTAGGCATGTCCACTGCACCCTGCTCGAGCTACCCTAGGCCTGTCCACTGCACCCTGCTCTAGCTACCCTAGGCCTGTCCACTGCACCCTGCTTGAGCTACCCTAGGCATGTCCACTGCACCCTGCTCGAGCTACCCTAGGCATGTCCACTGCACCCTGCTCTAGCTACCCTAGGCCTGTCCACTGCACCCTGCTCTAGCTACCCTAGGCCTGCCCACTGCACCCTGCTCTAGCTACCCTAGGCCTGCCCACTGCACCCTGCTTGAGCTACCCTAGGCATGTCCACTGCACCCTGCTCGAGCTACCCTAGGCATGTCCACTGCACCCTGCTCTAGCTACCCTAGGCCTGTCCACTGCACCCTGCTCTAGCTACCCTAGGCCTGCCCACTGCACCCTGCTCTAGCTACCCTAGGCCTGCCCACTGCACTCTGCTCTAGCTACCCTAGGCCTGCCCACTGCACCCTGCTCGAGTGCAGCCAAAGCTAAAGTCATGGAGAGCTGAGGAAAGGGGAGTTGTGGAGATGGAAGCCACCAAAGCGTTACCCAACGTATAAAGGGAATCTACCTCAAACTAGGGCTGAATCAGGTCTTTTGTCAGCAAAAGAACAACCCATTCCTGTCTGAATTGAGCCAAGAAGATGAGCATTCAAATGTTATAACATGTCAATGTTTTTCCCATGTTTGGGACTATTTCAGAACCAGACTGGGACACAATGTGAATTTACTATAAAGCCAGTTCTTCAATTGAAATACCAAATCCAAGTTACATTTTGTTTTAAAGAACTTCTGAGATAAATGTTGACCACACACACAAAACATAAATATCATAAAAAGCACTCACCTTTTCACAGAGGTACGGGAGGAGATGGACCGGAAAAATAAAGGAAAAATAAAAGGAATTAAAATCAAGTCGACATAACACAATGATACACAATGATACACAATGATACACAATGACTTTTGTTTTTTGAAAATACATTGAAGCTTTGAAAAAGTTGTAGGTCTTTTTCCAGGCAATCATAACGTGATAAAGGTCTAAACTTTTCCCAAATAAGTACTCCCCTTTCTTTTTCACAGCGGGTGATTTGACCCACAGCGGGTGATTTGACCCATTGAGTCCCTGCCAGTTCCTTTGTCTTCCTCCTCCATCACTCCCTCTCTTCCTCCTCCATCACTCCCTCTGTTCCTCCTCCATCACTCCCTCTGTTCCTCCTCCATCACTCCCTCTGTTCCTCCTCCACCACTCCCTCTGTTCCTCCTCCATCACTCCCTATGTTCCTCCTCCATCACTCCCTCTCTTCCTCCTCCATCACTCCCTCTGTTCCTCCTCCATCACTCCCTCTGTTCCTCCTCCACCACTCCCTCTGTTCCTCCTCCATCACTCCCTCTGTTCCTCCTCCACCACTCCCTCTCTTCCTCCTCCACCACTCCCTCTGTTCCTCCTCCACCACTCCCTCTCTTCCTCCTCCACCACTCCCTCTCTTCCTCCTCCATCACTCCCTCTCTTCCTCCTCCTCCACTCCCTCTGTTCCTCCTCCATCACTCCCTCTGTTCCTCCTCTACCACTCCCTCTCTTCCTCCTCCACCACTCCCTCTCTTCCTCCTCCATCACTCCCTCTCTTCCTCCTCCACCACTCCCTCTCTTCCTCCTCCATCACTCCCTCTGTTCCTCCTCCATCACTCCCTCTGTTCCTCCTCCACCACTCCCTCTCTTCCTCCTCCACCACTCCCTCTGTTCCTCCTCCACCACTCCCTCTCTTCCTCCTCCACCACTCCCTCTCTTCCTCCTCCATCACTCCCTCTCTTCCTCCTCCTCCACTCCCTCTGTTCCTCCTCCATCACTCCCTCTGTTCCTCCTCTACCACTCCCTCTCTTCCTCCTCCACCACTCCCTCTCTTCCTCCTCCATCACTCCCTCTCTTCCTCCTCCACCACTCCCTCTCTTCCTCCTCCATCACTCCCTCTGTTCCTCCTCCATCACTCCCTCTGTTCCTCCTCTACCACTCCCTCTCTTCCTCCTCCACCACTCCCTCTCTTCCTCCTCCATCACTCCCTCTCTTCCTCCTCCATCACTCCCTCTCTTCCTCTTCCACCACTCCCTCTCTTCCTCCTCCATCACTCCCTCTCTTCCTCCTCCACCACTCCCTCTCTTCCTCCTCCATCACTCCCTCTGTTCCTCCTCCACCACTCCCTCTGTTCCTCCTCCACCACTCCCTCTCTTCCTCCTCCATCACTCCCTCTCTTCCTCCTCCATCACTCCCTCTCTTCCTCCTCCATCACTCCCTCTGTTCCTCCTCCATCACTCCCTCTGTTCCTCCTCCACCACTCCCTCTCTTCCTCCTCCATCACTCCCTCTGTTCCTCCTCCACCACTCCCTCTCTTCCGCCTCCATCACTCCCTCTGTTCCTCCTCCACCACTCCCTCTCTTCCTCCTCCACCACTCCCTCTGTTCCTCCTCCACCACTCCCTCTGTTCCTCCTCCACTACTCCCTCTGTTTACATTGAACTGATCCATAATTGGAGGAGTGTAAGTGTTTCTGAGAGGCCTCGCTGTGCTCCAGGACGTAAGGACATGTCAATCATGGAGATTGACCATCGTAAGTGGCTACACAGGGAACTTGTTCAAAGTGCTGCAGTGGATCAAATAGCATCTCTCCAATTAGCTGAGAAAAGAGCTAACAAAGTGTGTGTGTAAGAACGACAGGATATCGGAGGATGCGTTTACACGATACTTCCCTTCACTGCTTCTGTGTCTGTGTTTATTGTAATGGTATTAAATGGTTTGAAATTGAAACAAATGTCTGAACATGGCAAGATATTTGTTGTTGTTGAGGATGGTCTCTGAGATCTTTCATATACGTACTATAATTGTCAACTAGGAGGTACTACGTCCAGCCACCTAATTTACCATTTTTAGAAGTCCCTTCTGGTACTCTATAACACAGGCTATTCTCTATTCTTCTAATGAATTTCCAGAAGAAAACTATTTTTTCCCTATAGAAAGTATGTTCAATGAGGGAGTAGGTGGAATGCTATGTTGTGAAAATCCTTAAAAGGCCACGTCCTACTCAGTCTTTCTTCTGGCCAATAAAACACTAATTGCTCACAGAGCTCGTCTCCAGCGAAACAAAGGGGAAGGATCTCCCCAGACAGAACCTCTCTACTTTTCAGAGTCCACATTATTCTCCAGGAGAAGGCTGAGCGCTTGAAGTGCGTCTCTCTCAGAGTGGGAGAGACTGCGCACCAAAGGGGGGAAAAAGACAGGAGTTTGTTTTTGCTCTTTATTGAAGAACGAAAGATGAGCAAAAAGACAGGAATGTTGGTTTTTGGTTAACACTGACAAAGTTCTGCCAGTTATGAAGGGATGTTAACCAGGCCCTCTTGAAAAAGAAAGATATATGTTGTATTGTCACATACACCAGATAGGTGCAGCGAAATGTGTTGTTCTACAGGGTCAGCCATATTAGTACGGCACACCTGGAGCCAATTAGGGTTAAGTGCCTTGCTCAAGGATACATCAGCAGATTTTCCAAATTGTCAGCTCGGGTATTCAAACCAGCAACCTTTTGGTTACTGGTCCAACGCTCTAACTAGGCTACCTGCTGAATGATCAGCCAGCTGAGAGACAAAGAGCTTTTTCAGTTCCCCAGACATTAGCCTACAACTCAGGATCATCTAAAAAAGGAGAAAAACAAACACCTCACTGTGTAAGTGATCCGACGTCTGCCGAGCAGTCCTCCAAGCAGATCGTCTGCCGAGCAGTCCTCCAAGCAGATCGTCTGCCGAGCAGTCCTCCAAGCAGATCGTCTGCCGAGCAGTCCTCCAAGCAGATCGTCTGCCGAGCAGTCCTCCAAGCAGATCGTCTGCCGAGCAGTCCTCCAAGCAGATCAGATTTTTTTGACAGCTCAGAGATGACTTATGTGAGAGTGCTGTATTACACACTGCAGAGTAGGGAACTTATTGAGCGCAGATGATTCTTCATTGCTTCCCAGTCTGGGAAGGAGTGACAGGGAGGAGCTATAAACACGTCTGGTTCAGCCCAAATTGAGCCCATTTTCCATGTGGATTAGCATGGAATGTATAAAACAGCACACTCACTGGCTCAATTCCCACTCAGCTATTCCAGGAAGTATTGCACAAACAGCATTCTCGATAAATCAGGGTGATTAAATTTGCGTTACATCTAGTCTGCCAAGATGTACTGGTTAATAACAATAAATAAATCCATGTAAAATTATGTTTGATGAGGAAGTTAAATCAAGGGTGCACAACAGCATAACTTAAGGTTTTCAACATGGCCCCCAGGCTGTGTGTTAGAATGACGCTGATGTAGAGAGAGAGACACTGGTATGTGCATAGCAGATGAGATATTATTACAAGAAATAGCAGGGATCTGTACTAGTTTCCAGTGTCATCTCGTGTAACCCAGCTATGTGAAATCACTAAAGGCCTCGTCCTTTCATGGATACTCCTTTAAAATATCAATCTGCAATGGGCTCGAGCCACAGCTGTCAATCATCTTTTATCTGTCATGCGTGCAAAATTTCACACGTCTTTTATTTTCATTCTCGGCAGGGCCCCTGCATGGGCATCAGCAGTATCGAGTGCCATGTGACTGAAACGCATTCCCTACCGCAGGCTGCCAGGGTAAACAAAGGGAATAAAAGGACCCTGAGCCTCCCAGACACCAATTGTCCACAGTGGAGGCAGATTGGAGGCCAAATGTCCATATCATGAATTCACATAGGTCCAGCGCCCAGTTAAACCACTGTGGAAAGGGAGAGGCAGTGGTGTGTTCTCACTGAAGCTGAAGTTAGACTAGGACCACTACTACTGCTGCTACCCAGACCGTGATTGTGAGAGGCGCAGATGGAAAACAGCGAGTTCTGTGTCCAGACTCACAGATTCCTCTTCCTTTCCTCGTCCCCTCATCTCCTTTTCTTCCTCTCTTACTATCTTTAAGCACTGCTGTGTTTTGAAGAGCTGAGATGTGGGTCAATATGGGTAAACAGAAACATGGACATTCCCTTCTCATCGTTCTCCCCCTCTGTCGTAAAAATACATGTAAAAGCCTAATTTGGCATGCTATATTGAGGTCTTTACTCAGCTGGGTACAAAAGCCGAATGGACAAGAGTATATACCCTGGTCCATCCCTTCTCTCTCCTTTCGTTCCATACGCAGCTCAAAAGCTAATCAGATGGGGGGAGGGGAATGAAAAGGTTTCCGAAGGACGAGCCCCCCATAATCCTGGCCCCCCATAATCCTGATCCCCCTTGCGTCCCTCTTTCAGCCTTTCGTACAAATCTGAGAAAAAACGCATCTGAAACCTTGCTGCTCTCCCTCCAACCTCCGATGACCTCATCACTGCCGGCTTTGTCCCGTCGCTTGGGGAAACCTTGGCCCGCTCCTGACTGGCAGTTGGCTGAGGTTGACTGTGGTTGACCCCCCCCCCATTGACAGGAACATGCCCCACAGTCCCTTCCATGGGACCCTGAGGATGCAACCCCAACAGTGCGGTCCACTGCAATGCATTCTGGGTCCTTCCCTGGCCATTGGCACATATGCCCATTGGTGAAAGAAGGACCATTAAATGGCTAATTTACGACCAGCATTAAAAAGGTGGAAATAGGACTGTATTTCTTACAGTTGCACAAGAATGTTTTTTTCTCCTGTGTTATAACAGGTGATACATTAAAGTCTAGGTACTTAGTATTTATTGGAGCGGTGGGTGATGTAGCTCTCACTAAGCTATGTATCTCTGTGCTCTTCAATTTCCATATGTCTGCACTTAGTTTATAGTTCCTCAACAGAAATGTGTTTATTTTGGTGGTCATCCATTGCCTTACTCCAAGCCTGCAAAACATACTGATGTAGGATCTTAATTTGAGTCAGTTTGCTACAGCAGGAAAATAATCCTGAAGCAACAAGACATGTGAATTATTATGTGGATTATAAATCATGGACATGTCTGTAGGGGTTACATTTTAAGTACGGGAAAATCAAGTCTGACATTTCAAATTGGAAATTACAAACTTCAGAAGCCTTTTTAAACATCAAATGCACTACAGATTTGACATTTCCTGCATTTCAGGAATGTTCTCCTTGCAACCGGGTGATCAAATGAATATCCCTACATCTGTATTCTTGTGATGTCTGTTGTATCCTGTGCCATTTTCTCTGGCCCCAGAGTATACTCAGTCAATGACCAAACGTCTGAAAGATTCATTCATATGTTCTCTCCCTCTGCTACTCACCGTTCCAAGAAATACATTCTTTCATTGAGAAGCAGAAGACCATTTTTTACTCATGACACAGCATCCATTATGTCAGGACTAGTCCACAGGAGAGAAAGCATTGTGTTTCCCTACGCTAGCCAAAGTTGCAATAGTGCATCATCATACCAGAAAAAAACGATATCAATCACTGGATGCTTTCAAACCATTCATTATATTTGTGCACCTTAATAAATGGAGATGGCAGTGTTTTACTAAATACGATATAAACAACTAAAAGGCAGTCAACAATGGTGTTCTTTATTAGCTTTCAATTGAGAGATTCTTGCAACATCTTTGGTCCAGGACAATTCACCCTTCACACTCAAAACACAAAGTCAGGAAATCATTTGCATTTCAGATTAACGTCTAGCTTTATCTGGGGAAAGGGAGGAATGTTTCGATTGTCCATTCCAGAGCATCCACACACTCTTAACTTCATTTCTCTCTCATTTCATGTTGCCTTTGTGTGCATCCTTCTCTATTCTCTAGGTATCTTTGGGGTAATTTACAGGTGAACAGTGAAGATAAACACGGTGTCACGTCCTGACCATAGAGAGTCCTTATTTTCTATGGTAGAGTAGGTCAGGGTTAGTCTAGTTTATTATTTCTATGTGGGGTTCTAAGTTTGTTTTTCTATGATGGTGATTGTGTATGAATCGTTGTCTCTAATTGGGGATCATATTTAAGTAGCTGTTTTTCCCACCTGTGTTTATGGGATATGGTTTTGAGTTAGTGCACGTAGCATCTCTGTTGTCACGGTTCATTGTTAGTTTATTGTTTATTTGTTTTTGTCTTTGCTTAGTTTCACTTTCTATTAAATAATGTGGAACTCAACATCCGCTGCGCCTTGTTCCGACATTTATTCTAGCGAACGTGACACACGGTTCTCCGCTCAGATTAAAAAGGTGAGAAAGTGAAACAAGGATTATCTAACTACTTCCCCCCACACAATGGCCATAGACATCCCAATACCAGCTTCATCAACTTGCTTGTCAATACTTGCAAATAAAATCTTCAGCGGAGCCTATTCATTCTGTGGAAATGTGCTTCCTCCTGCCTCCTGTAAGGAGAGCGGCTGTTGGAGCAGATGAGTGAGAAACAGGAAAGGGAAACGCTGAAGGAGTTGCCGCCATTCAGGCTCATCACAGGGTTCTCATTGTCGTTAGGGGCCTTATTGATTGGAGAAGCTCATTAGGCTGCTTTTCTCCGACTGATTCCTGGCGAATCAGCGGCCTGTAACAGGGCTAGGGCGTAATTCGTTCCACATAGGGCTATAGGTAGCTGGCGCCACTCCACTTTGCCTGCTAAAGCAATGAGATCTATCAAGTAATGGATTAAAAAGTGTCAGACGGAACTACTTTATTCCTCATCTAGCCATTATAATCAACCGTCAGAACAGCTTACACACTTGTCGCTCTCATGGGGGAATTTTAAGATACTTTCAACATCAGTGAAATCCCTGTCTTTTTCACAGGGGTAGAGTTCACGCTACCCAGCTATGATTTCACAAATCAAAATCAAAATGAGCATATCCTTGATAATTTTTTCAACCCCCTACAATGGCACATTGGAAGCATCTCAAAACGCACTTTGAGGAAGGGATTGAACAGAGGAGGAGGGGGTCAAATCGGTGCATATGTTAAAAAAGACATGGGCGTGTGTCATGCCCTATCAGATGACTGGACTTTTCCTTATGTTGTGATTTATTAGGATACTATCTACCACAGACGAACAAGGGCCATAGTAAAGGCTGTGTGTGGGAGGGAAGTCCACAAGAAATGTGAGCAGGATTTAGTCTTTGATGAGACCGAACAGAGAGGGAAACATGAGAGAACCTGAACAAGCACCCAGGGACACATGCGAGTCTCTCATTTGTACCGTTTTTCAAGTGTGTCAGCATGCTATTAAATGTACCCACACACCCCCAAACACACACTGCTTCTACTCCTATTGTGCAAAAACACCAACGGACAATTCGGAAAAACATTTAGCCTACATACGATCGAATCTGAAAACACATTAAGCGCACAACAAGTTTATTGCCGTGCAAAATAGTGATAAAAACTGGTAAAGACATTTTGGGACGAGGTGAAATACAGCTGGGAAGTGTGGTTAGAACAAGTCTGCTTGCAGCTAGTCATCCATATCTGCTAGGAGCCATAAAGAGCGTGGAGAGATGTGAGAGACAGAGGGGGCCCCTTTTATTAGAGCACTTTAGCAGGCCTAGAAAATCGTCTGGGGGGTTAAAGAAATGTTTCTTGCCATATGCTTCCTGAGGAAAAAAATCATCAGCAGCCTGACTTAATCTAAAGAGACATCCGCAGCACCCTCACAGAATCCAAGAACAACAACTCAAGTTTAGCGTTAGCATAACAACCTCAGTGGGCCTCAGCCACCGAAAGGGAACACAGTCTAGGCTCGACAACAAACAGGTAACACAGTCCCGTGTGTGAGGGACCAAACTGGACTGTTTTGGCCCCCAAAGTCTGTGTTAAGCAGAACTGGGGAATGATCTTTCTTTGTTTGGTCGTGGCGCTAAATGCTAAACAAACAACGTCCACATCACAGTTGCAAGAAAGACAAAACACAGAGAGAACAAACAGGGTCTAGTCTATAAAAGTTGCACTTCAAACCCCCAAACTTCGTGCGGACGTCTTGATGAAGACAGTTTGAAATCTCTTTTCGCCCCAAGTTCATTATAGCCCACACCCAATCCCCTACTGTCATGGCCGACAGGGCCGAAGGGAAGACTGTTGGCCGGAGAATCATGCAACTTAACACAGCGGGCATGAGGAGGTAAAGCAATAAGCAGAGAGAGAGGGGAGTTGGGGGTCCCTGTGCCGATGTGCCGATCCCTGAGACATGTGCTTGTGAATTAATAAGAGCCCTCCCTCCTAACACATGTCTGATTGGTAATGAAGAGACCTCAGGATGATGTGAAATCAAAAGCAACGAGAGGGCAAGAGAGAGCGCAGGAATAACAGAGATTCTGAAATCAATATACTTGAACTTTTTTCTCTCAGTTTTCCACCTTTCCTCCTAAACAGCGACCATACTATTTATACCATACATACTTACTTCATTATTCTCCCTGTGTTCTGCTTGGACACACTCGGCAACACACCTACCTCAACCACTGTTGACACGGCTGTGCTCCTGATGACAAGTGTCCTCCCTCCTTTCACTCACTTACCGTCATCATAAGGCAAAGGTCTTAATGTCATTAGTGAATTCACTTTAAGGGATTACAGCCCTGTAATCCCCATAGACCTAACACACATCATCATATTTGGGCCTTTCTAAAGGATTAGAGGGTGTTTTTCCTTCTTTTCTCCCCCCTGCCAGGAAAGATGGCCGCACAGGTTTGCGTGGTATTCTTATACTTCAGTAAGGACTACTGTAAATCTGCCTGGGAGGGTGAGTAAGAAGAGAGAGTGCTAAACACTGTGGTTCGACACTCCACATAAAGTATGGAGAGACGAGTCTCATATGATGTATGGGGTGCATAGGGCCATACCTGATGTGCCAATGGGAGGCTTACTAATGTCTAACCGAGGCAGGACATTCATCAAGAGTGTTTTCCCTCAGATAGCCTCTTGTTATCCTATTTGTGCTGAAAGAAACCCCACAAGCGCTCAGCGTCTGGAAATAAATAACTCCCGGTCTACCTGGGCGCGCACACACACACACACACACACACACACACACACACACACACACACACACACACACACACACACACACACACACACACACACACACTCTCAAGACCACATTTTGTTACTTTTCAACATGCTGACTTGAGCACTTTCCTGGGCTGTCGATACCTCTTTTCAGCACTGATGGGTGTGACGATGGCGGACGATTGATTTTGTTTTGTTAGAGCCACAGAAAGCCTTTAAAAAGTCAGGGTGAAAAAACATGGCTGGGGCCCTGACAGATTGGGTTTTTTCGGTTGACATCTTGTTAGGCAAGACCTCCAGGACTTACCGTGTGTCTACAGCCATTCAGTGCGGCAGAAACCCTTTGAAGACAACCTGATGGTGGAATCAATGGACGCCTCTATAAATACAGAAAGAGCCATCGTTGCCATGACACGTCATCACTCAAACATGGACCTGCCTGAACCCCAGGGTTCATGAACCTTAACAAGTAGTTTCAGTGCAATAGGCTTTTCCCCCGATAAACATACAAACTGGCACTTTTGCTCAGCGCTGCTTTTCAAATATCTCCTTGTTGGAAGCAACAGTTGCGATATCGCTGTAACTACTGACTCATGGAAACATCTGAAACCTGGTTGTATACAAGAACAATAGGTAATTACCAAATATTTAACAATTGTCTGCTTCTTCTCTACACTTTGGTGCTGAGATAAGGGTTGTGTTTATGACTATGATAAAGAGATGACTACAGGCAGACAACAGAAGTAAATGCATTTGCCCTTATATAGGCTTTAAATACTGCAAGTCCCATTGGTGGGGATGCAACAGTACTGGAATGACTTGTTTGTTATGCGCTCCCACTGGGCAAATGCAGGGCCAGCTGGTGAAGACAGCACCGCAGGAAAACACAAATTAGACATGTGCTGGGTGAGTGGGTTGACCCAGCGGTCATCAAAACCGGTACTTAAACACTCTGTTTAATCAAGGGAAAATTAAGGACGGGGGGGGGGGGGCACTGATTAATATGGAGGTAATTAAGTAAGCACAACCTCGTGAGGGAGGATTCCCTTGGCGATGAGTGAGGAGGGAGGGGTGTTAGGAGGGTAGCTAATGAGTACAGCTTGTGTGGCTAGCCTGCCTGATCATCTGTGGGTTTGAGTGTCCGTCGTTACGGGGATAGTAGCGTCCTAGAGGGACACAGAGCTGAGACTCTGAGAGAGTGTGTGACTGGAACCTGATGACAGTTATTACCGTCACCACACTGCCTCTGTGGGGCCATCACCTGACCACCGGGCACTGAGGCTGCATGCGCACACAAACAGACATGCCAACGTTACGGGGAGGAGGAGGGGACAGAATTCGAGCCACCTGGGGACTCTATTCGCCGTGCCCTTGAAGTCATAGCAGCGAGTCATTTTTTAAGACACTGAAGAAGAAAAAAAAGATGAATTACATAGAGGGCTTTTTGTCTTCTTGCCTTGGAACTGTCGGCAGACCCTGTAATTGTAATTGCAGGAACTTGGGTCTGTGTTTCAAAACTTGGCTAGTGAATTGTCACAATTAGAGCTTGAGTACTTAATTCTCCTCTGGGGAGGGGGAGAGGGGGGGTAATGGATGGCAGGGGGGGGTAATAGGTGGCAGGCAGCCTAGTGGTTAGAGCATTGGGCCAATAACCGAAAGGTTGCTAGTTCTAAATATATATATATATATTTCTACCTAGACCCACTTTAAAGGGATAGTGAGAGATTTGGGAAATTAAGCCCTTTTTTTACTTACCCAGAGTCAGATGATCTCATGAATACCATTTTTATGTCTCTGCACGCATTTTGAAGGAAGTTGCTAACTGCCGTTAGCGCAGTTGCTAACTAGCTTTAGTGCAATGACTTGAAGTCCAGACCTGTAGACTTCCAGTCATAACGCTAACACTAGTTAACAATGACTTGCGAAACGACCTTCAATTTCCTTCAAACTACAACCAGCGACATAAACATGGTATCAATTAGTTCATCTGACTCTGGGTAAGTAGAAAAAGGGCTTAATTGCCAAAATCTTGCACTATACCTTAAGATCACAGTGACACGTTACGATGTATATTTGTAGCAAACAGAGTGAGCAGTGCCGGCGAATGAGAGCCACGAGCGCACAGCCACCGCTAGCTCCTCATCATCTTCCTACAGTGCAGTGGCTCACATCAGTTATTTTCAGATGGTATCAACACAATTTTCATGCATTTTGGAGTAGAATGTATTTTTTTTAAGTCACCAGAAGTTACCTTTCTTAAAGTTGTTCTACAAAAAAACATATCCCGTTGGGGATGCCCCGGACCCCCGTAGCAAAGTGACCCCCAACCCCCCGCGACCTTTGCCACCGCTACTGAAAAAATCCTAGGGGAAACACTGCAAAAGTATACCCACTGTAAACAGCATTAGCGAAGTGGCCATGTACTGTAAGCTAACGCTACGCTTACACATGTCATGCTAACTATAGGAAAAGGAGCTTTAGGCTATGTTCTTTAATGAAACAACGTCACTGCCTTTTCATTCTGTGGGGAGTACAGTTTCTATCCTGTAGGATATACTCCCCTACTTTCCAGGTCTACAGGGGTTTCAGCTCAGCTCTCATCCTAGGTGAATTCAACAATCTCCCATCTATTTTTAGACAGCAAATCACTGCCTCTCCTCTCCAACCAGCCCAGTGGGTTTCAAGGAAAATGCCATCCGGTATTCGGATAAGTAATGACCTTTTATCTAATAGGGAAATGGTACCAAATCAATGCAGTCACAACCTCTATTTGGTACTCATCTCATGACCTTAGACAAAAAAAGTTGTGTGTGAACATCAATGAAAAGTCTGCTTTGCTTTGACATTATGGAGCTCCTCAAGGATGCGTTCTGTTCTCTGGGGGTTTGCTTTGACATTATGGAGCTCCTCAAGGATGCGTTCTGTTCTCTGGGGGTTTGCTTTGACATTATGGAGCTCCTCAAGGATGCGTTCTGTTCTCTGGGGGTTTGCTTTGACATTATGGAGCTCCTCAAGGATGCGTTCTGTTCTCTGGGGGTTTGCTTTGACATTATGGAGCTCCTCAAGGATGCGTTCTGTTCTCTGGGGGTTTGCTTTGACATTATGGAGCTCCTCAAGGATGCGTTCTGTTCTCTGGGGGTTTGCTTTGACATTATGGAGCTCCTCAAGGATGCGTTCTGTTCTCTGGGGGTTTGCTTTGACATTATGGAGCTCCTCAAGGATGCGTTCTGTTCTCTGGGGGTTTGCTTTGACATTATGGAGGTCCTCAAGGATGCGTTCTGTTCTCTGGGGGTTTGCTTTGACATTATGGAGCTCCTCAAGGATGCGTTCTGTTCTCTGGGGGTTTGCTTTGACATTATGGAGCTCCTCAAGGATGCGTTCTGTTCTCTGGGGGTTTGCTTTGTTTCCGTGTCTCATATGAACTACTATGTTCACACTTCTCTTGAAATGAAACGATCCTCGCCAGATCAGAAACAATGGCTGTAGTCTGAACATGCCCTGTTATTGAATGAAACACTGATTATGAGTCATGATCTGAATATTTTTTTCTGTTCAGTGAAGACCTTACTGTCAACACAATGATAACGTAGAGAAAAGATAACTAAAATACTATGGAATGCCCACTGTGTCTGTCAGTAGGATGTCTCAGTGTTAAAGACAATTATCTCAATGCACAGAAAGTGTTTCGTGTTTGGAAAAATAATTAGGGAGATCTCTTAGTGTTCCAATAGCTCACTAAGTACAAGCCAACATTCTCTCAAACAATTACCATAGAATACAGGTCACAATTTACTTTGTTTACAAATGTTTCCTCCATCTAAAACTTTTAAACTTGATTGTAGTAGGGAGGGAGAATGCTTGATAGACCTATGAAGTAATCATCTGCAGGGAAATCAGATGTTCTCCTCACCATCTTATTTGTATAATAAGTATATCTATAGGTTCCTAAAGAAATGCATTTACCAATGTCCTCCCTGCTTTGGTCCCTCTGAATGGCAAAGAAAACATTGTATTGATTATATCCAACATATGGTGAGTATTTTTTTTATTGAACCTTTATTTAACTAGACAAGTCAGTTGAGAACAAATTCTTATTTACAATGAAGGCCTACCAGGGAACAGTGCCTTGTTCAGGGACAGAACGACAGATTTTTACCTTTGTCACGCCCTGACCTTAGAGGTTTTTATGTCTCTATTTTGGTTTGGTCAGGGTGTGATTTGGGTGGGCGTTCTATGTTCCTTTTTCCATGTTTTTGTATTTCTTTGTTTTGGTCGAGTATGGTTCTCAATCAGGGACAGCTGTCTGTCGTTGTCTCTGATTGGGAACCATACTTAGGTCGCTTTTTTCCACAGGGTTTTTGTGGGTAGTTATTTTCTGTTTTGTGTTTCTGCACCTGACAGGACTGTCCCCGGTTTTCATTCATTCTCTTTGTGATTTGTGTTATTTAGTGTTCAGTTGAAATAAGAGTATGAACATTTAACACGCTGCGCTTTGGTCCACACCTTCAACAGACGATCGTTACAACCTTGTCAGCTTGGGGATTCAATCCAGCAACCTTTCGGTTACTGGCCCAACTCTCTAACCACTAGGCTACCTGCCGCACCAAAGTAATATCAGAACATCTACATTAGAATGGATATTGGGGCTCTGTTCAAGTGTTAACCCATACATAGGTTCCTTATCAGCCTGAATGCTCACATGGGAAGAGTGTATCAGCATTCTAAGGCATACAAATTACATATAGGACAATCTGACTCTGTAATAGGCCACACAAGTATTGATTGCACAAGCATAAAATCAAGCTCAGGATCATTTGAGGCAAATTTGTCTGCTAACTCATCAGTAATCCTGACACAGAGAGAAGAGGGAACTGAGAGAGAGACCGAGAGAGAGGCAAAGAGAGAGAGACAGAGAGAGACATCATTACAACACTGTATATACTGTATATACTCCCTGACCGAGTCTGTAATACCTGCATGTTTCAAGCAGACCACCATAGTCCCTGTGCCCAAGGAAGCGAAGGTAACCTGCCTAAATGATTACGCCCCGTGGCACTCACATCTGTAGCCATGAAGTGCTTTGAAAGGCTGGTCATGGCTCACATCAACACCATCATGCTGGATACCCTAGACCCACTCCAATTCGCATAACGCCCCAACAGATCCACAGATGATGCAATCTCAATCGCACTCCACACTGCCTTTTCCCACCTGGACAAAAGGAGAATGCTGTTCATTGACTACAGCTCAGCGTTCAACACCATAGTGCCCACAAAGCTCATCACTAAGCTAAGGACCCTGGGACTAAACACCTCCCTCTGCAACTGGATCCTGGACTTCTGACGGGCCGCCCCCAGGTGGTAAGGGTAGGCAACAACACGTCTGCCATGCTGATCCTAAACACAGGGGCCCCTCAGGGGTGTGTACTTAATCCCCTCCTGTATTCCCTGTTCACCCACGACTGCGTGGCCAAACACGACTCCAACACCATCATTAAGTTTGCTGACGACACAACAGTGGTAGGCCTGATCACCAACAATGATGAGACGGCCTATAGGAAGGAGGTCAAAGAACTGTTGGTGTGGTGCCAGGACAACAACCTCTCCCTCAATGTGAGCAAGACAAAGGAGCTGATCGTGGACTACAGGAAAAGGCGGGCCGAACAGGCCCCCATTAACATTGAGGGGGCTGTAGTGGAGTGGGTCGAGAGTTTCAAGATCCTTGGTGTCCACATCACCAACAAACTAACATGGTCCAAACATACCAAGACAGTCGTGAAGAGGGCATGACAAAACCTTTTCCCTCTCAGGAAACTAAAAAGATTAGACATGGGTCCCCAGGTCCTCAAAAGGTTCTACAGCTGCACCGTTGAGAGCATCCTGACCGGTTGCATCACTGCCTGGTATGGCAACGGCTCGGCATCTGACGGTAAGGCGCTACAGAGGGTAATGCGATCGGCCCAGTACATCACTGGGGCCAAGCTTCCTGCCATCCAGGACCTATATAATAGGCGGTGTCAGAGGAAAGCCCATAAAATTGTCAGAGACTCCAGTCACCTGTTCTCTCTGCTACTGCACAGCAAGCGGTACCGGAGCGCCAAGTCTAGAACCAAAAGGCTCCTCAACAGCTTCTACCCCCAAGCCATAAGACTGCTGAACAATTCATCAAATAGCCACCGGACAATTTACATTGACCGCCCTCCGCTCTTGTACACTGCTGCTCCTCGCTGTTTGTTTGTTACCTATGCAAGGTCACTTCGCCCCCACCTACATGAACAAATTACCTCAACTAGCCTCTACCCCTGCACACGGTACCGGTGCCCCCTGTATATAGCCTCGTTATTGTTATTCTTATTGTGTTACTTTTATTATTACTTTTTATTTTAGCCTACTTGGTAAATATGTTCTTCTTCTTGAACTGCACTGTTGGTTAAAGGCTTGTAAGTAAGCATTTCACTGTAAAGTCTACACTTGTTGTATTCGGCGCATGTGACAAATAACATTTGATTTAATTTGATTATACTGTAGATGTAACAGTATAGCTTCCATCCCTCTCCTCGCCCCGAACCAGGGACCCTCTGCACACATTGACAACAGCCACCATCAAAGCATCGTTACCCATCGCTCCACAAATGCAGCGGACCTTGCAGAGCAAGGGGAACAACAACTTCAAGGTCTCGGCGCAAGTGACGTCACCGATTGAAACACTATTAGCACGCACCCCGCTAACTAGCTAGCCATTTCACATCGGTTACATAGACCTAATATGACATTTGAAATTGCCACGACTCCTACCGAAGGTGGCTCCCCTTCCTGTACGGGTGGCGCTCGGGTGGCCGTCGTCACCGGCCTACTAGCTGCCACTGATCCCTTTCCCCCTTTCTGTTGATTGGTTTCACCTGTTTTGTGTGTAGGCTGATTAGTCGGGCTATGTTAGCCAGTAGGGCTGCTCTTTGTGCAGGATTGTTTTGTGTGTAGGCTGATTAGTCGGGCTATGTTAGCCAGTAGGGCTGCTCTTTGTGCAGGATTGTTTTGTGTGTAGGCTGATTAGTCGGGCTATGTTAGCCAGTAGGGCCGCCTGCTCTTTGTGCGGGATTGTTTTGTGTGTAGGCTAATTAGTGTGGCTATGTTAGCCAGTAGGGCTGCTCTTTGTGCAGGATTGTTTTGTGTGTAGGCTGATTAGTCGGGCTATGTTAGCCAGTAGGGCTGCTCTTTGTGCAGGATTGTTTTGTGTGTAGGCTGATTAGTCGGGCTATGTTAGCCAGTAGGGCTGCTCTTTGTGCAGGATTGTTTTGTGTGTAGGCTGATTAGTCGGGCTATGTTAGCCAGTAGGGCTGCTCTTTGTGCAGGATTGTTTTGTGTGTAGGCTGATTAGTCGGGCTATGTTAGCCAGTAGGGCTGCTCTTTGTGCAGGATTGTTTTGTGTGTAGGCTGATTAGTCGGGCTATGTTAGCCAGTAGGGCTGCTCTTTGTGCAGGATTGTTTTGTGTGTAGGCTGATTAGTTGGGCTATGTTAGCCAGTAGGGCCGCCTGCTCTTTGTGCGGGATTGTTTTGTGTGTAGGCTGATTAGTCGGGCTATGTTAGCCAGTAGGGCCGCCTGCTCTTTGTGCGGGATTGTTTTGTGTGTAGGCTGATTAGTCGGGCTATATTAGCCAGTAGGGCCGCCTGCTCTTTGTGCGGGATTGTTTTGTGTGTAGGCTGATTAGTCGGGCTATGTTAGCCAGTAGGGCCGCCTGCTCTTTGTGCGGGATTGTTTTGTGTGTAGGCTGATTAGTCGGGCTATGTTAGCCAGTAGGGCCGCCTGCTCTTTGTGCGGGATTGTTTTGTGTGTAGGCTGATTAGTCGGGCTATGTTAGCCAGTAGGGCTGCTCTTTGTGCGGGATTGTTTTGTGTGTAGGCTGATTAGTCGGGCTATGTTAGCCAGTAGGGCCGCCTGCTCTTTGTGCGGGATTGTTTTGTGTGTAGGCTGATTAGTCGGGCTATGTTAGCCAGTAGGGCCGCCTGCTCTTTGTGCGGGATTGTTTTGTGTGTAGGCTGATTAGTCGGGCTATATTAGCCAGTAGGGCCGCCTGCTCTTTGTGCGGGATTGTTTTGTGTGTAGGCTGATTAGTCGGGCTATGTTAGCCAGTAGGGCCGCCTGCTCTTTGTGAGGGATTGTTTTGTGTTGCTACTGTGCACGTGTTTCGTTCGTGGGCTTTTCTCCGGACTGTTTGAGTCCCCGTGTTTGGGGCATTTGTTTTGTGTGCGCCTTGTGTTTTGTGGGGTGGCTTATGTTCGCCGTGTGTGCAATTAAGAGCACTACCCTGTACTCTCTGCTTCCTGCGCCTGACTTCGCACCCGCTACGCCCAGAGCATTACAGAAATGTCTTTATTCTTTTGGAACTTTCGAGTGTACTGTTTACTGTTCATTTTTTATTGTTTATTTCACTTTTGTTTATTATGTATTTCACTTGCTTTGGCAATGTAAACATATGTTTCCCATGCCAATAAAGCCCCTTAAATTGAAATTGACAGAGACCGAGAGAAAGTTAGAGAGAGAGAGAGTTAGAGAGAGTGTGTGTGTGTGTGTGTGTGTGTGTGTGTGAGAGAGAAAGCGAGAGAGAGAGAGAGAGGAGAGATAGATAGTGTTAGACAGAGAGCAGAAAAAGTGAGCAGAGATGTATATACTGTAGAAAGTGTGAGCAGAGAGAAAGAGAGATACTGTAGAAAAAGAAAGAAAGAGAGAGAGTACAACTCTCCAGAGGTATCTACAATGCTAAACAGCCAGCGTCTCTCCTGCCATCCCAGATTTTTGGTTAGCTTCCGCCTTTAAAGCCTGGCTTCCAATCCCCCACTCCTCTCCTCTCCCCTCTCTCATCTTCCCTCCTCTCACCTCTCCCCCCTCTCTCCGGACCGTCACTAACCCTTGTAGCGTATGCAGAAAGCTGGCCGGCCAAGGATTCATGCATTATTCATGGGGCCCTCTCTCCGAATTAAAGCATGCAGCCTGAGAGCCTTACATTGTACTATGTAAACACACAGAGAAAGAGAAAGAGTGTGGAGTCTAGAGGTGGAGCTAGAGAGAGAGAGAGAGTTTGGGACGGAGGGATGGGTCAGATAAAGGGGGTGGGTTTAAATGTGAAAAAGTATCTGTGGTATTTGAAGTTGTTTTTTAATTCTGTTCTTGTTGATGTCTATAAGCAAGAAGTCGTCCCATTGTCTACAATGGTGTCATAGTGCAGAATCTACCTTTAAAGGTACCGTACTTGAGTTTCCCTTCAACTGAATCTTCCACCGTGTGATGAATGAGACACTCCAGTTCAACTCCGTTGAGATTGCCAATACATTTAGCAAATCTAGTATTCCGAGGTGTAAGCGTACACACTCCCAATGTTCAATGAAATGACTGTGAACAGCAGAGATAAAAGCCCATCATTTTCCTTCAGTAAAAATGTTTTTTTTAATGATCATGCAGCTGGATAGTTGAGCAGCATTTATGTGCTTCCTAACAGACTGAGAAGTCTGGATGATGATAACAGACTGAGAGATCTGGATGATGATAATAGACTGAGAAGTCTGGATAATGAAAATAGACTGAGAGGCCTGGATGATGATAATAGACTGAGAAGTCTGGATGATGATAATAGACTGAGAAGTCTGGATGATGATAATAGACTGAGAAGTCTGGATAATGAAAATAGACTGAGAGGCCTGGATGATGATAACAGACTGAGAAGTATGGATGATGAAAATAGACTGAGAGATCTGGATGATGATAGACTGAGAAGTCTGGATGATGATAACAGACTGAGAAGTCTGGATGATAATAACAGACTGAGAGGTCTGGATGATGCTAATAGACTGATTTGATTTGATTTTGAATAGAAAGAGGTCTGGATGATGATAATAGACTGAGAAGTCTGGATGATGATAACAGACTGAGAAGTCTGGATGATGATAACAGACTGAGAAGTCTGGATGATGATAACAGACTGAGAAGTCTGGATGATGATAACAGACTGAGAAGTCTGGATGATAATAACAGACTGAGAGGTCTGGATGATGATAATAGACTGAGAAGTCTGGATGATGATAACAGACTGAGAGGTCTGGATGATGCTAATAGACTGATTTGATTTTGAATAGACAGAGGTCTGGATGATGATAATAGACTGAGAAGTCTAGATGATGATAACAGACTGAGATGTCTGGATGATGATAATAGACTGAGAGGTCTGGATGATGCTAATAGACTGATTTGATTTTGAATAGACAGAGGTCTGGATGATGATGATAGACTGATTTGAATTGATTTGAATAGCCAGAGGTCTGGATGATGATAATAGACTGAGAGGTCTGGATGATGATAACAGACTGAGAAGTCTGGATGATGATAATAGACTGAGAGGTCTGGATGATGCTAATAGACTGATTTGATTTGATTTTGAATAGACAGAGGTCTGGATGATGATAATAGACTGAGAGGTCTGGATGATGATAACAGACTGAGAGGTCTGGATGATGATAACAGACTGAGAGGTCTGGATGATGATAACAGACTGAAAGGCCTGGATGATGATAATAGACTGAGAGGTCTGGATGATGATAACAGACTGCATAATTCATTTGGCATATGGTAAGGCCCACAGTTTCAATTAGCCTACTTGTGACCCTACCTCATGTTCAAAACAAAGTTGTTTAAAGACTGTGAGAAATGGCAACTATACACAATAGGAAAAATTAACAACAACAAGCAAACTCAACAAGCAATAACTAATGAACTGAACATTTGAGTTTTTATAGTCTCATCAAAGTCGGGGACAGAGAACAAGAACAAACATGAAACAGGGAGATGAGAGGGTGTTTGGGGGGGATACGATTTTCCCCTCAGTTTCTCCTTTTGAAGCAAAGTATGAAGTATTACTGTATTACTGTGACTCGATGATGCACTGGCAGCAGGGCTCTAAAGTGTGACCATTTGTGCAGATGGATGCAGCTCCACCGTGCAGATGGATGCAGCTCCACTGTGCAGATGGATGCAGCTCCACCGTGCAGATGGATGCAGCTCCACCGTGCAGATGGATGCAGCTCCACCGTGCAGATGGATGCAGCTCCACCGTGCAGATGGATGCAGCTCCACCGTGCAGATGGATGCAGCTCCACTGTGCAGATGGATGCAGCTCCACTGTGCAGATGGATGCAGCTCCACTGTGCAGATGGATGCAGCTTCACTGTGCAGATGGATGCAGCTCCACCATGCAGATGGATGCAGCTCCACCGTGAAGATGGGCACAGCTCAACTGTGCAGATGGATGAAGCTCCACTGTGCAGATGGATGCAGCTCCACCATGCAGATGGATGCAGCTCCACTGTGCAGATGGATGCAGCTCTACTGTGCAGATGGATGCAGCTCCACTGTGCAGGTGGACGCAGCTCCACTGTGCAGATGGATGCAGCTCCACTGTGCAGATGGACGCAGCTCCACTGTGCAGATGGACACAGCTACACTGTGCAGATGGATGCAGCTCCACTGTGCAGATGGATGCAGCTCCATTGGCAGGACACATTTTACATTCATAAACCATGTCGCAGGCCGTTCTAAAAGTACTCGCTCGCCGTTAACAACTTGTTAACCCATGTTACCTCATTAGCTAGCTAGCAAACAACCTGGTAACTTTACCAGTATATCCAAGCACTTGGGGACACAGAAGAATGGTAGAGACTTTCCCTTCTTAAAGAGACAGTGTACAATTTTCAAAGTAATGCTTCTCAATAGGAAAATAGTGCTTTTACACAATGTAGAAACCTAATAATCCACAAATGACATTGTAATTTCAATGACAGGTATTCTTCTAAAATAAATTGCTATAGACTCGGTGTGCAGAGTGCGTGAGTAGGTCATCTTGCAGCCGTGTACAGAGTGCGTGAGTAGGTCATCTTGAAGCCGTGTACAGAGTGCGTGAGTAGGTCATCTTGCAGCCGTGTACAGAGTGCGTGAGTAGGTCATCTTGCAGCCGTGTACAGAGTGCGTGAGTAGGTCATCTTGCAGCCGTGTACAGAGTGCGTGAGTAGGTCATCTTGCAGCCGTGTAAAGAGTGCGTGAGTAGGTCATCTTGCAGCTGTGTACAGAGTGCGTGAGTAGGTCATCTTGCAGCTGTGTGCAGAGTGCGTGAGTAGGTCATCTTGCAGCCGTGTACAGAGTGCGTGAGTAGGTCATCTTGAAGCCGTGTACAGAGTGCGTGAGTAGGTCATCTTGCAGCTGTGTGCAGAGTGCGTGAGTAGGTCATCTTGCAGCTGTGTACAGAGTGCGTGAGTAGGTCATCTTGCAGCTGTGTACAGAGTGCGTGAGTAGGTCATCTTGCAGCTGTGTACAGAGTGCGTGAGTAGGTCATCTTGCAGCTGTGTGCAGAGTGCGTGAGTAGGTCATCTTGCAGCTGTGTGCAGAGTGCGTGAGTAGGTCATCTTGCAGCTGTGTACAGAGTGCGTGAGTAGGTCATCTTGCAGCTGTGTACAGAGTGCGTGAGTAGGTCATCTTGCAGCTGTGTACAGAGTGCGTGAGTAGGTCATCTTGCAGCTGTGTGCAGAGTGCGTGAGTAGGTCATCTTGCAGCTGTGTGCAGAGTGCGTGAGTAGGTCATCTTGCAGCTGTGTACAGAGTGCGTGAGTAGGTCATCTTGAAGCCGTGTACAGACTGCGTGAGTAGGTCATCTTGCAGCTGTGTGCAGAGTGCGTGAGTAGGTCATCTTGCAGCTGTGTGCAGAGTGCGTGAGTAGGTCATCTTGCAGCTGTGTGCAGAGTGCGTGAGTAGGTCATCTTGCAGCTGTGTGCAGAGTGCGTGAGTAGGTCATCTTGCAGCTGTGTACAGAGTGCGTGAGTAGGTCATCTTGCAGCTGTGTGCAGAGTGCGTGAGTAGGTCATCTTGCAGCTGTGTGCAGAGTGCGTGAGTAGGTCATCTTGCAGCTGTGTGCAGAGTGCGTGAGTAGGTCATCTTGCAGCTGTGTGCAGAGTGCGTGAGTAGGTCATCTTGCAGCTGTGTACAGAGTGCGTGAGTAGGTCATCTTGCAGCTGTGTGCAGAGTGCGTGAGTAGGTCATCTTGCAGCTGTGTGCAGAGTGCGTGAGTAGGTCATCTTGCAGCTGTGTGCAGAGTGCGTGAGTAGGTCATCTTGCAGCTGTGTACAGAGTGCGTGAGTAGGTCATCTTGCAGCTGTGTACAGACTGCGTGAGTAGGTCATCTTGCAGCTGTGTGCAGAGTGCGTGAGTAGGTCATCTTGCAGCTGTGTGCAGAGTGCGTGAGTAGGTCATCTTGCAGCTGTGTACAGAGTGCGTGAGTAGGTCATCTTGCAGCTGTGTGCAGAGTGCGTGAGTAGGTCATCTTGCAGCTGTGTGCAGAGTGCGTGAGTAGGTCATCTTGCAGCTGTGTGCAGAGTGCGTGAGTAGGTCATCTTGCAGCTGTGTACAGAGTGCGTGAGTAGGTCATCTTGCAGCCGTGTGCAGAGTGCGTGAGTAGGTCATCTTGCAGCTGTGTGCAGAGTGCGTGAGTAGGTCATCTTGCAGCTGTGTACAGAGTGCGTGAGTAGGTCATCTTGCAGCTGTGTGCAGAGTGCGTGAGTAGGTCATCTTGCAGCTGTGTGCAGAGTGCGTGAGTAGGTCATCTTGCAGCTGTGTACAGAGTGCGTGAGTAGGTCATCTTGCAGCTGTGTGCAGAGTGCGTGAGTAGGTCATCTTGCAGCTGTGTGCAGAGTGCGTGAGTAGGTCATCTTGCAGCTGTGTGCAGAGTGCGTGAGTAGGTCATCTTGCAGCTGTGTACAGAGTGCGTGAGTAGGTCATCTTGCAGCTGTGTACAGAGTGCGTGAGTAGGTCATCTTGCAGCTGTGTGCAGAGTGCGTGAGTAGGTCATCTTGCAGCTGTGTGCAGAGTGCGTGAGTAGGTCATCTTGCAGCTGTGTGCAGAGTGCGTGAGTAGGTCATCTTGCAGCTGTGTACAGAGTGCGTGAGTAGGTCATCTTGCAGCTGTGTGCAGAGTGCGTGAGTAGGTCATCTTGCAGCTGTGTGCAGAGTGCGTGAGTAGGTCATCTTGCAGCTGTGTGCAGAGTGCGTGAGTAGGTCATCTTGCAGCTGTGTACAGAGGTTGGCTGGGAAATGCAGTGTGCTTTTTTTTATTTTATAGATTTTTATTCTTCATGTATTTAACCAGAGATGTCACATTGAGACTTACATCTCTTTTTCAAGTGAGCCCTGGTCAAGAGAACTGGACACATAAAGTAACACGACAGACACAACAAAAGATAAAACATAACAATAAATAGAAGTTAAAACTGTGCAAAGTGCATAAGAGAGCTTAAAAGGGACAATCAGCAGTTTCTACATCCATTTTTGGAATAATTCATGAATTATTTTTACCCATTGATTGATGAAGAATAGAACTTGTAAATGCCTCGTGAGCTGAATTGAACTGTCGTACCCTATCAGAACCCAAATGTAAGCTTGTTTTATTTACTCCAATGTTAGTAAAGAAAGTAAATGTAAACAAACATATTTAACTATAATTTTGATATCATGGACGGCCAGTCCTTGCATCCATAGTCTTTGAGTTTGAGAGTGGTTACATAATTGTAATTTTGTTAATGTTTGATTATCACTTACACTGGATAGGTGCCGTGAAATGTGTTGTTTTACAGGGTCAGCCATAGTAGTACAGTGGCCCCTGAGAAAATGAGGGTTAAGTGTCTGGCTCAAACAGTGATGGGGAAAACACTTTGTTATTGTTTTAACTGCTGATTGACACTTTAAAGGAGCAGGTTCAAAAACATGTGCAGTCAGTGGTCAGCAGCTCTCCAATCCGGGATTTAAAAACATGTGCAGTCAGTGGTCAGCAGCTCTCCAATCCGGGATTTAAAAACATGTGCAGTCAGTGGTCAGCAGCTCTCCAATCCGGGATTTAAAAACATGTGCAGTCAGTGGTCAGCAGCTCTCCAATCCGGGATTTAAAAACATGTGCAGTCAGTGGTCAGCAGCTCTCCAATCCGGGATTTAAAAACATGTGCAGTCAGTGGTCAGCAGCTCTCCAATCCGGGATTTAAAAACATGTGCAGTCAGTGGTCAGCAGCTCTCCAATCCGGGATTTAAAAACATGTGCAGTCAGTGGTCAGCAGCTCTCCAATCCGGGATTTAAAAACATGTGCAGTCAGTGGTCAGCAGCTCTCCAATCCGGGATTTAAAAACATGTGCAGTCAGTGGTCAGCAGCTCTCCAATCCGGGATTTAAAAACATGTGCAGTCAGTGGTCAGCAGCTCTCCAATCCGGGATTTAAAAACATGTGCAGTCAGTGGTCAGCAGCTCTCCAATCCGGGATTTAAAAACATGTGCAGTCAGTGGTCAGCAGCTCTCCAATCCGGGATTTAAAAACATGTGCAGTCAGTGGTCAGCAGCTCTCCAATCCGGGATTTAAAAACATGTGCAGTCAGTGGTCAGCAGCTCTCCAATCCGGGATTTAAAAACATGTGCAGTCAGTGGTCAGCAGCTCTCCAATCCGGGATTTAAAAACATGTGCAGTCAGTGGTCAGCAGCTCTCCAATCCGGGATTTAAAAACATGTGCAGTCAGTGGTCAGCAGCTCTCCAATCCGGGATTCAAAAACATCAGTTAGAATAAAATGATCTAGTTTTAAGTCCTTCTGCAAAGTGTCCCCGAGATGACGAACCAGCAAAGCTAAAAGCACTCCAGGCCCTCATTCCTGTGTTGCCCATGATGCCAACTACCCACAATGCACCAGAAAGCACTTTGCGAGCAGCCTCGTGAGCTCTGGTCCTCTCCCCTGCTCCACCGCAGTGGGAACATGGATGACCGGCCAGCTCCAAAAGCAAAACATACCAAATGTGTTTCACTGTGAGTTCTCTGTGAAATATTGACTCCAAATGTGTTTCACTGTGAGTTCTCTGTGAAATATTGACTCCAAATGTGTTTCACTGTGAGTTCTCTGTGAAATATTGACTCCAAATGTGTTTCACTGTGAGTTCTCTGTGAAATATTGACTCCAAATGTGTGACGTATTCAATCCCGGGCTGTATCGCAACCAGCCGTGATCGAGAGTACCATAGGGTGGCGCACAATTGGCCCAGCATCGTCCAGGTTTGGTCGGTGTAGGCCTTCATTATAAATAAGACTGACTCTTAACTGACTTCCTAGTTAAATAAAGATTAAATAATAAAAATAAAAACACTTCATACAAAATGATACAAAGTATATTCAAAGCGTCAACCTACCTCCTGCAGTCCCTGATCCAGCTCCTGATCCTTATTCATTGGTCTCTACACAACACCACCCACAACCATAATGCACTGATCAATAAAGACTTGGCTTTGCCGATGTAAACAACCTAATCTATATAAACTCTTTCAATCAAAGAGAAGGTTCTGTACTCCATATCCTTGGCTCCTGTGGAGTGTCTCTTTCCCTATCTATTATTGGTCATGGGGGAACGGCCACCATTGATTGGACAATGGAGAGAATTGACCTCTTCTCAGACACCATCTCTCTCTCTCTCTCTCTCTCTCTCTCTCTCTCTCTCTCTCTCTCTCTCTTCTCTCTCTCTCTCTCTCTCTCTCTCTCCTCTCTCTCTCTCTCTCTCTCTCTCTCTCTCTCTCTCTCTCTCTCTCTCTCTCTCTCTCTCTCTCTCTCTCCTCTCTCTCCTCTCTCTCTCTCTCTCTCTCTCTCTCTCTCTCTCTCTCTCTCTCTCTCTCTCTCTCTCTCTCTCTCTCTCTCTCTCTCTCTCTCTCTCTCTCTCTCTCTCTCTCTCTCTCTCTCTCTCTGTCCTTCTCTCTCTCTCTCTCTCTCTGTCATCCTCTCTCTCTCTCTCTCTCTCTCTGTGTCCTCCTCTCTCTCTCTCTCTCTCTCTCTGTCCTCCTCTCTCTCTCTCTCTCTCTGTCCTCCTCTCTCTCTCTCTCTCTCTGTCCTCCTCTCTCTATCTCTTTGTCCCCCTCTGATGATGTACAAATGGTTAATGTACAAAAGGGAAAATAAATAAGCATAAATATGGGTTGTATTTAAAATTGTGTTTGTTCTTCACTGGTTGCCCTTTTCTTTGTGGCAACAGGTCACAAATCTTGCTGCTGTGATGCACACTGTGGTATTTCACCCAATAGATATGGGAGTTTATAAAAATAGGGTTTGTTTTCAAATTCTTTGTGGATCTGTGTAATCTGAGGGAAATATGTGTCTCTAATATGCCATACATTTGGAAGGAGGTTAGGAAGTGCAGCTCAGTTCACCTCATTTTGTGGGCAGTGGGCATATAGCCTGTCTTCTCTTGAGAGCCATGTCTGCCTAAGACGGCCTTTCTCAATAGCAAGGCTATGCTCACTGAGTCTGTACATAGTCAAAGCTTTCTTTAAGTTTGGGTCAGTTACAAGCGGTCAGGTATTTTACCACTGTGTATTCTCTGTTTAGGACCAAATAGCAGTGTAGTTTGCTCAGTTTTTTGTTAATTCTTTCCAATGTGTCAAGTAATTATCTTTTTGTTTTCTTATGATTTGGTTGGGTCTAATTATGTTGCTGTCCTGGGGCTCTGTGTGGTCTGTTTGTGTTTATGAACAGAGCCCCAGGACCAGCTTGCTTAGGGGACTCTTCTCCAGGTTCATCTCTCTGTAGGTGAGGGCTTTGTTATGGAAGGTTTGGGAATCGCTTCCTTTTAGGTAGTTGTAGAATTTAACATCTCTTTTCTGGATTTGGATAATTAGCAGGTATCACTCTCTCCATCTCTCTGTCCCCCTCTCTCCATCTCTCTGTCCCCATCTATCACTCACTCTCATGTCTTTCAAACTCAAACCCTCCCTCTCCATAGCCATGATCCCTCTCTGTCCCTCTCTCTCTCTCTCTCTGCCCCCTCTCTCCATCTCTCTATCCCCCTCTCTCCATCTCTCTGTCCCCCTCTCTCCATCTCTCTTTCCCCCTCTCTCTATCTCTCTGTCCCTCTCTGCCCCCTCTCCTCATCTCTCTTTCCCCCTCTCTTCATCTCTCTTTCCCCCTCTCTCCATCTCTCTGTCCCCCTCTCTCCATCTCTCTGTCCCCCTCTCTCCATCTCTCTGTCCCTCTCTCTCCATCTCTTCCCCCTCTCTCCATCTCTCTGTCCCCTCTCTCCATCTCTCTGTCCCTGTCTCTCCATCTCTCTGTCCCTCTCTCTATCACTCACTCTCCTGTCTTTCAAACTCAAACCTTCCCTCTCCATAGCATTGATGCCTCTCTGTCCCCCCCTCTCGCTCTGTCCCTCTCTCTCTATCTCTGTCCCCCCTCTCTCTGTCCCCCTCTCTCTCTCTCTCTCTCTCTCTCTCTCTCTCTCTCTCTCTCTCTCTCTGTCCCTCTCTCTCTGTCCCTCTCTCCATCTCTTTCCCCCTCTCTTCATCTCTCTTTCCCCCTCTCTCCATCTCTCTGTCCCCCTCTCTCCATCTCTCTGTCCCCCTCTCTCCATCTCTCTGTCCATCTCTATCACTCACTCTCATGTCTTTCAAACTCAAACCCTCCCTCTCCATAGCCATGATCCCTCTCTGTCCCTCTCTCTCTCTCTCTCTCTGCCCCCTCTCTCCATCTCTCTATCCCCCTCTCTCCATCTCTGTCCCCCTCTCTCCATCTCTCTTTCCCCCTCTCTCCATCTCTGTCCCCCTCTCTACATCTCTCTGTCCCCCTCTCTCCATCTCTCTGTCCCCCTCTCTCCATCTCTCTATCCCCCTCTCCTCATCTCTCTTTCCCCCTCTCTCCATCTCTCTTTCCCCCTCTCTCCATCTCTGTCCCCCTCTCTCCATCTCTCTGTCCCCCTCTCTCCATCTCTCTGTCCCCCTCTCTCCATCTCTCTGTCCCCTCTCTCCATCTCTGTCCCTCTCTCTCCATCTCTCTGTCCCTCTCTCTCCATCTCTCTGTCCCTCTCTCTCCATCTCTTCCCCCTCTCTCCATCTCTCTGTCCCCTCTCTCCATCTCTCTGTCCCTGTCTCTCCATCTCTCTGTCCCTCTATCACTCACTCTCCTGTCTTTCAAACTCAAACCTTCCCTCTCCATAGCATTGATGCCTCTCTGTCCCCCCCTCTCGCTCTGTCCCTCTCTCTCTCTCTCTCTATCTCTCTGTCCCCCTCTCTCTCTCTCTCTCTCTCTCTCTCTCTCTCTGTCCCTCTCTCTGCCCCCTCTCTCCATCTCCCTTTCCCCCTCTCTTCATCTCTCTTTCCCCCTCTCTCCATCTCTCTGTCCCCCTCTCTCCATCTCTCTGTCCCCCTCTCTCCATCTCTCTGTCCATCTCTATCACTCACTCTCATGTCTTTCAAACTCAAACCCTCCCTCTCCATAGCCATGATCCCTCTCTGTCCCTCTCTCTCTCTCTGCCCCCTCTCTCCATCTCTCTATCCCCCTCTCTCCATCTCTGTCCCCCTCTCTCCATCTCTCTTTCCCCCTCTCTCCATCTCTGTCCCCCTCTCTCCATCTCTCTGTCCCCCTCTCTCCATCTCTCTGTCCCCCTCTCTCCATCTCTCTATCCCCCTCTCCTCATCTCTCTTTCCCCCTCTCTCCATCTCTCTTTCCCCCTCTCTCCATCTCTGTCCCCCTCTCTCCATCTCTCTGTCCCCCTCTCTCCATCTCTCTGTCCCCCTCTCTCCATCTCTCTGTCCCCTCTCTCCATCTCTCTGTCCCTCTCTCTCCATCTCTCTGTCCCTCTCTCTCCATCTCTCTGTCCCTCTCTCTCCATCTCTTCCCCCTCTCTCCATCTCTCTGTCCCCTCTCTCCATCTCTCTGTCCCTGTCTCTCCATCTCTCTGTCCCTCTATCACTCACTCTCCTGTCTTTCAAACTCAAACCTTCCCTCTCCATAGCATTGATGCCTCTCTGTCCCCCCCTCTCGCTCTGTCCCTCTCTCTCTCTCTCTCTCTCTGTCCCTCTCTCTGCCCCCTCTCTCCATCTCTCTTTCCCCCTCTCTTCATCTCTCTTTCCCCCTCTCTCCATCTCTCTGTCCCCCTCACTCCATCTTTCTGTCCCCCTCTCTCCATCTCTCTTTCCCCCTCTCTCCATCTCTCTGTCCCCCTCTCTCCATCTCTCTGTCTCTCTCTCTCCATCTCTCTGTCCCTCTCTCTCCATCTCTTTCCCCCTCTCTCCATCTCTCTGTCCCCTCTCTCCATCTCTTTCCCCCTCTCTCCATCTCTCTGTCCCCTCTCTCCATCTCTCTGTCCCTGTCTCTCCATCTCTCTATCACTCACTCTCCTGTCTTTCAAACTCAAACCTTCCCTCTCCATAGCATTGATGCCTCTCTGTCCCCCTCTCTCTCTCTCTATCTCTCTGTCCCCCCTCTCTCTGCCCCCCCCCCCCCCCTCTCTCTCTCTCTCTCTCTCTCTGTGTCCCTCTCTCCATCTCTCTGTCCCCCTCTCTCTATCTCTCTGGCCCCCTCTCTCCATCTCTCTGTCCCCCTCTCTCTATCACTCACTATCCTGTCTTTCAAACTCAAGCCTTCACTCTCCATAGCCATGATCGCTCTCTGTCCCCCTCTCTCCATCTCTCTGTCCCCCTCTCTCCATCTCTCTGTCCCCCTCTCTCCATCTCTCTGTCCCCCTCTCTATCTATCTCTCTGTACCTAGGTATTTATCTGTACCAGGGTTGGGGTTAATTCCATCTCCCTGTAAATTCCATTTAATTTAACTCAAAATTCTAGGTCAGTCTTTCAATTCAGATGATTGATTCCTCTCAATTCCCAATTCAGTATTATCCCCAACAATTACACACATTCAAATTCAATTCCCTCTGGCTTCAAGTTGATCAGATCACTGTTCAGACAGCCTAGCTATTTATTTCTATGTTATTTTTTATTTATTCGTTATTTTACCAGGTAAGTTGACTGAGAATACATTCTCATTTACAGCAACAACCTGGGGAATAGTTACAGGGGAGAGGAGAGGGATGAATGAGCCAATTGTAAACTGGGGATATACTGGGGATATACTATAAAATAGAGAAATGCAAGATGATTCAAACCATTCCAGAAACTGGGAAATGTACAAATATAGAATTTCAGTCCAAACTGTTTTAATTCCAACTCCATAACTAATTGTTGAGTAAACCCTGCGATGTACCTCTATTTCCTCTATCCTCCCCTCTCACTCGCACTACCTCATTATTTACTTATTTTATTTATTTCACCTTTGTTTAACTAGGCAAATCAGTTAAGAACAAATTCTTATTCAAAGGGGAATTGGCTTGAGAGAGAAAAAGAGAGAGAAGGGGAGGGAACCTGAAATGAAGGGGTGTGCAGACGACTTGTTACTTATTACTTCGGCAGAGAGAGACCATGTCTGTGTCTGAATACCCATACTAGCGTATGTGTAGTGGATGAGAGAAGTTGATACTCTACTAGTGACTGGCTAGCGTGGGAGCACAGCGTGATGACTCAATCACGATCTAAGGCATTATTTGAATGACAGACCATCTGTGGGTTATCACAGGAGTCAATCTCGATGAAGAAATGTTCCCACAGAAGTCTTAGGGTGACTGAGGCAAGGAGAGGTGAAGACTGATGAATCTTGAATCTACGAAATTAATGTTACTCTGTGAATTAAATTGTCATGTTTAGATCGTTTCAAGAGATGATAAAGAGCTATGAATTTTGATATTTGTTATTGTATTGGATGTATTGTTACAGAGAACCTGTGTTATTCTGTTGGTCGGATGGCGGACAGTTCAAAGAGGAGCAACACAGGGGTACGCCAGTATAATTTTGATAAGAGTTGTGATGATTAGATGCCAGAATGTGTGTGTTGTTCTCATGGCTTTGTTTTCATGTTTTGGGCCATGCAAAGTGATGTTAATTACACGATAGGAGATACTGGGAGTTGGAGCTCTTGGAAGAATACAAGCTGTGTTTAAACGTTGAGTCATTGGTACATTTTCTATGCTATTAAGACTTAGTGTGTACCACCACCAAATGGATACGAACCGTAGCCCTCTCATGTCTGACTAATATTCCTTGAATTATTATTTGGTGAAACGTCTAATGGTAAATGCTATTCATAATATACATAGCAGATATGCTTGGTCTCTAACTGTGCATCTCTGAGCTAAGGTTAACTCAATAATAAAATGGTAAGACATCAATTGCCAGATATTAACTCTTTGTTCTTCAGCCTCTTAGTAATTACATAACGGTAAACCTAGACACGTGCATCTTATAGTATTCCGAGTGATGACGCAAGACTCACAACCATGGCGATACCCACTGGATACGATTACGGCCCTACAGCATTCACATGATAATGGAGGCTGATTGATGAGTGTAGTGTATTATAATGGTTGGATAATTTATATGAATTACATAATGGTGACCCCTCGTCCTCAGTCGATGGGTATTTTCTACACTGTCACGTTCTGACCTTAGTTCCTTTGTTTTTGTCTTTCTTTTAGTATGGTCAGGGTGTGAGTTGGGGTGGGCAGTCTATGTTTATTTTTCTATGTTGGTTTTTGTGTTCGGCCTAGTATGGTTCTCAATCAGATGCAGGGTTTCACTTTTGGTTTGTGGGTGTTTGTTTCCGTGTGAGTGTTTGCTTGCTGTTTGGGGTTTGGGGTTTAAGGCTGGGTTTCTGTACAGCACATTGATATATCAGCTGATGTACGAAGGGCTATATAAATACATTTGATTTGATTTTGATTTGATTTGGGCCACACGGTACTGTTTCGTTACATCGTTTATTGTTTTGTTCCAGTGTTCAGTTTGTTTATTAAAAAGACATGAACACTTACCACGCTGCACCTTGGTCCTCCTCTCTATCTCCAGACAACATCCGTTACAGAAACACCCACCAAAAAAGGACCAAGCAGTGTGGTATCGGGCAGCAGCGATCTCAGGACTCCTGGACACGGGGGGACGTTTTGGACGGCAAGGGTTGCTACACATGGGAGGAGATCCTGGCTGGAAGGGATCGCCTCCCATGGGAACAGGTGGAGGCAGCCAGGAGAGTGGAGGCAGCAGGTAATGGGAGCCAGCGCTTCGAGGGAACACGGCTGGCAAGGAAGCCCGAGAGGCAGCCCCAAAAATGTATTGGGGGGGCACACGGGGAGTGTGGCTAATTCAGGTAGGAGACCTGAGCCAACTCCCCGTGCTTACTGGAGAGCGAGAGGGACCGGGCAGGCACCGTGTTATGCCGTGAGGCGCACGGTGTCCCCGGTGCGTGTGCATAGCCCGGTGCGGCACATCCCAGCTCCTCGTATTGGCCGGGCTAGAGTGGGCATCGAGCCAGGTGCCATGAAGCCGGCTCAGCGCATCTGGTCTCCAGTGCGTCTCCTCAGGCTGGGGTACATGGCACCAGCCTTACGCATGGTATCCCCGGTTCGCCAGCACAGCCCAGTGCGGTCTATTCCACCTCGCCGCACTGGCTTGGCTACGGGGAGCATTCAAACAGGTAAGGTTGGGCAGGCTCGGTGCTCAAGAGCTCCAGTGCGCCTTCACGGTCCGGTCTATCCGGTGCCACTTCCACACACCAGCCCTCCGGTGGCAGCCCCCCGCACCAGGCTGTCTCTCCGTCTTCTCCCTAAAGGTGCTCCCGCCTGTCCAGCACTGGCAGAGCCTTCCTCCTGCCCAGTGCTGCCAGAGTCTTCCGTCTGTCCTGAGCCGCCAGAGTCTCCCGTCTGTCCTGAGCCGCCAGAGTCCCCCGTCTGTCCTGAGCCGCCAGTCTCCCGTCTGTCCTGAGCCGCCAGTCTCCCGTCTGTCCTGAGCCGCCAGTCGCCAGTCTGTCCTGAGCCGCCAGAGTCGCCAGTCTGTCCTGAGCCGCCAGAGTCACCAGTCTGTCCTGAGCCGCCAGTCTGCCCTGAGCCGCCAGAGCCGCCAGTCAGCCAGGAGCCGCCAGAGCCGTCAGTCAGCCAGGAGCCGCCAGAGCCGTCAGCCAGCCAGGAGCTGCCAGTCAGCCAGGAGCTGCCAGTCAGCCAGGCGATGCCAGAATTGCCCTTCACTCCGGAGCTGCCTGAGTCTCCCGCCTGTCCGGCGCTGCCGGAGTCTCCCGCCTGTCCGGCGCTGCCGGAATCTCCCGTCCATTCGGGACCCGTGGCGTGGGTCCCCAGTCCAAGGTCGGCGGCGAGGGTCCAAGGTCGGGTCTAGTTTGTCTGTTTCAATGTGTTTGGCCTGATATGGTTCTCAATCAGAGGCAGGTGTTAGTCGTTGTCTCTGATTGGGAACCATATATAGGTAGCCTGTTTTGTATTGTGGGGTGTGGGTGATTGTTCCTGTTTCCAGTGTTCCTGTGTTTGTGTTCACGTTACGGGACTGTTTCGTCTTCGTTCATTTTGTCGGTTTATTGTTTTTGTTCGTTGTTATAGTATTCTATTAAAATGGATAATCATCATGCTGCATTTTGGTCCTCCTCTCTTTCACCCTGACGAAGAACGTTACATGTGGGCAGAACTGAAAAGGCGTGTGCAAGCAAGGAGGCCTACAAACCTGACTCAGTTACACCAGCTCTGTCAGGAGGAATGGGCCAAAATTCACTCAACTTATTATGGGAAGCTTGTGGAAGGCTACCCTAACGTTTGACCCAAGTTAAACAATTTAAAGGCAATGGTACCAAATACTGGGAATGTGATGAAAGAAACAAAAGCTGAAATAAATCATTCTCTCGACTATTATTCTGACATTTCACATTCTTAAAATAAAGTGGTGATCCTAACTGACCTAAGACAGGGATTTTTACTAGGATTACATGTCAGGAATTGTGAAAAACGGAGTTTAAATGTATTTGGCTAAGGTGTATGTAAACTTCCGACTTCAACTGTATATAGTCCGGACTCCGACATTGCTCGTCCTAAAATGTATATATTTCTTAACTCCATTCATTTTACTTTCAGATTGGTGTGTTTTTGTTGTGAATTGTTAGATACTACTGCACTGTTGGAGCTAGGAACATTTCACTACACCAACAATAACATCTGCTAAATATGTGTATGTGACCAATAAAATGTTATTTGCATTGAAAAGGACAACAACATAGTTGCTTTGAGTGAGGGAAAGGAGCATAAACCATGCTCCGTGATAGGGCATCTAGCACAATATCTGGATATTCTGTTAGTCACTTGGATCCACAAAACATGTTGCACTGGTTTAGTAAAAATACAGCTGTCAGTTCCCAAACGAGCAGAGCCTTATATTTGTCATTATAATACAACTGTGCTGCCAGGTGGAGATCTGGGTATTGGAGTCACTCAAATCAAATCACATTTGGTCACATACACATGGTTAGCAGATGTTATTGCGAGTGTAGTGTAATGCTTATGCTTCTAGATCCAACAGTGCAGCAGTGTCTAACAGGTAATATCTAACAACTCCACAACAAAACTTACTATCTAACAAATTCCACAACTAAACCTCATACACACAATATATTAAAGGAAATGGGATGAGAATATATAAGTATAAAATATATGGATGGATGAGCAGTGACAGAGCGGCTAAGATGCAATAGATAGTAAAGAATAGATAGTGAAGGATACAGTATACATTATATACATATAAGATGAGTAATGCGAGATATGTAAACATTATTAAAGTGATCCCAATGTAACGACAGTAACAACAGACCCCAGAATGCATGGAGGAGGGTACTGCAGGTAAATACCACATGGAGGTAAGGCACGTTGATCAGTAAGTCACAGATCTCATAATTTACAAGTTAAGCCACCTGGATACAAAAAAGTGTGTTTTTTCAACTGCTGTAAGTGGGTGAACTAGGCCTAGAGAAGGAGAGAGAGAGAGAGAGAGAGAGAGAGAGAGAGAGAGAGAGAGAGAGAGAGAGAGAGAGAGAGAGAGAGAGAGAGAGAGAGAGAGAGAGAGAGAGAGAGAGAGAGAACCGGGGGGGCAAGGAAAGGGCTTCAGTTGTCTTCAGCAAACCTGCTCCCCGTTCTGCCTCTAGCTCATCACCACGGCAGCCAGGGGTAAATCTCCATGGCAACACCCACCTGGGAGCACTTGTTAGCATGAAGTCGAAAGGAAGGGTTTGGGGGGGTGGGGCGCTTTTCAGCCTGTATCTTAACAGGGAAGAAGGACAGCCTTCTCAAGAAGGCTCGTCTCTCCAGGAAAGCCCAGGTCACAACCTGTTTTCTCGTGAAGCCTCTCTCTCTTCACAGGAGCCCAGATCACAGCCTGCTTTTCTCATGAAGCCTGTCTCTCCAGGAGAGCCCAGGTCACAGGCTCAGACACACGGGGATTAGGGGTGCAAAGAGAGGTTGGAAAAATACAGCCGCCATCTTGGAGAACTGTCAACTATAGACACCGAACTGTCCATACCTCCTTTGGTTCAACCTTGGAACTCTGACCTGTTTAATATATGACTGAAAGAGTCATAAATTGGGGGTTTTGCTGAGGTTTTTCTGACAAATGCTTTGACACATATCAAAATAACCTTATCTTTGACGATGCAATCATGGAACACATGGCACAACACTATCCAATATCTTCGGCAAAGAGCTACATGCGTTCACTTGACATTGAAACCTTCCATTTCCCAATGCATATTCACATCTTGCAGGAGAAACAAAATGAAATGAACACCGCCCAGGGTCTTTTCACTGGGCTGATCCCAAAGGTAGCATATACCCTATCCTTAACTCCCTATCCCCTTCACTTGTAAGGGTCCAATCCAATCAGACCTAGGTGAAGTGACCTAGGGTATTTCAGGGGTCAATTTGGGATTGGGCCCTTCTCTCTTGCTATCCACTAAGGAAGAACTGGGAAGAGCTGGGAAGTCTCTCGCCCCAAGAGGAACGAGCCAGTGAAGCTATAACTCTGACAGAAGCAGTCAGTGGGGCTATTTGTGGGGCCATAAAGTGTAGACCATATACCAGGGTATTTGGGAATAGCCACGGGATGATTTTTCAATAACTGTCAATACCGTTGAAACTAGTTTTTAATAAATGTATCATATTTGTAGCTACTTTATAAGTAAATACCTGCAGTCAACCTGTGCAATACGTATGAATGAATACGTATGAAGCTTACCGGTAGTCCCCAGTCACGTGGTGTTTGTTTACAAGCACAAATAGAGACCGGAGTCTTGTGAGTCACTCACTGTTGTGCAGCACACACCAGGTGAGATCTGGTTACAGTATGGAATTCACAACTAAATGTTTGCCGGCTAGATATCTTATAACTGTTAAAGTTAACTGTCTAAAATGTGCTAAATGCTCTGCAGTTAGCAACATTATCTAGCTAAGTAGTTAGCTTCTTCCAAAATCAAGCAGAGAATCCTGTCCTGTATCAAGAGCCTTGCTTGTAATATTTGTTTTGTGTGTGCAGCAAACAGTGAGTAACATTTTTGAATTACTTTATGAGCTGGGATGTCTGTCCTGAAAAATTAAGAGTTGACAGTTAACTTAGGTCAGAGACTGGTCCTCAGTTGATAGAGCATGGCACCTGCAATGCCAGGATAGTGTGTTCGATTCCTGGGACCACCCATATGTAAAATGTATGCACGCATGTAAGTCGCTTTGGATCAAAGCATCTGCTAAATGGCATATATTTATAAAATGTTCGCAATGCACTCGTTAGCATTTAAATAGCATTCACTATGGGATTTTACATGTATTTGTTAGCATTGTGTTCAGTGCCGGTATTACCAAATATCCTGGTATGGCAGAAGGTCGGTATGAAGGTATGATAATCTGGATACCGCCCAAGCCTACTAGAGACATAACTGTGGAACGGAGGGTGTTTTCTTCTGAGCCTTTCTTTTATTTAAATACTACCATCACCATTTGTCAGTCACGAGATTGACAGGAGAGGCAGCTACCATTGACGGATGCTGCGTTATTCAGAAGGAAAAAAAGTCCTCTGAGCCGTCAATCTTTCAGGGCTACAGGTGTTGAAAAATACACATAGGTACAAGTGTAGCAGTGGAGGCTGCTGAGGGGAGGACAGCTCATAATAATGGCTGGAATGGAGTCAATGGAGTGGAATCAACCACATGGAAACCACATCATTGATGTGTTTGATATCATTTGATCCAGCCATTATTATGAGCCGTCCTCCCCTCAGCAGCCTCCACTGGAAGTGTAGCACCCCTGTCTTCTCTGTCTGTCAGGTCCTCCGCCCGCTTTAAGACTTGAGGCAAGAAAAGTGGATTTATTTGGGGAGCCGTTGTTGGAAAATCAAAAAGTCAATTCTATTCACCTCTGCAAGTCACTGTGTGTGTGTGTGTGTATGTATGTATGTATGTATGTATGTATGTATGTGTGTGTGTGTGTATGTGTGTGTGTGTGCGTGCGTGCGCGTGTGCGTGCTTGTGTGTGTGTGTGCATACTTGTGTGTGTGTGCGTGCGTGCGTGCGTGTGTGTGTGTGTGTGTGCGTGCGTGTATGTTTATACAGGCATTGACTTTGAAGTGAGGCTGACAGAACAAGGTGTCTGTGGCTGTTTTACATTTCCAACACAGCCCTCCTCAGTCTTCAGCAGCCCTATTCTTCTGTCCGGCCAGTTGATACTCTCTTCAAACAGATTAGTGTTCATTTAGCAGGCAGGATGGCTGGACTGTGAATGAGTGGATAAAAGGAAAATAGGGCCCTAACAACAAACCCACGCACACACATACACACACACCTCAGTCCACACATCTCAATACACACATTTTAAAATGCAGGCCGATCCAAAGCATGATGGGGTCTACTGGTGCTGCAGCTCCCTCGTCATAAATTATTACTGGCTGTTCAGAACAGCGCCCAGCCAATCATACGGCTGGGATCTCAGTTGCCAGTGGACCAACTCAAGGCTAACATCTTCAGTATAATGGCAAAAAACTGGGCCTAGTCTAAGATACCCGCAAGTTGATTGAATAGTTCCATTGAGATGAAGTAGAGTAATTGGTCTGACACATGATAAAGTCCAGAGCAATTGGCCTCTGGTCAGTTCCCCTACGCGCTACGGTTGTGTAGGTTTGAGAGATATTGTAGTTGATTGGTTAAGAGACCTGCAACCAGCTAATATGAATGGATGGGGTGATGGAGGCCGGTTCTTTTGCCCGACAACACACAGTTGCTGATACTGGTTGGTTGCACTACGATGCAAACAGCCTGACAGTACAGGAATTCTAAGGACATGAGGCTTTCACATTAGCCAATCACAGCAGGATGTTGTATAGAATACGATGAGGACAACAAACAGGATATTCAAGAGAATGCTTTGACGGCATTTGAAATTACGCCTAACTGAACTGGTTACACTTGACGCTGCTCGATGTGTAAAAATGGCCTACTGCATAACAACAGACATCACAGTAGCACAACACCAGCATGCCTTTTAATAATGCATCAGCCTGAATAATTCATCTGGTTCCATGGTTTTACATCATAGTAAACACAGATAATAGTTTAGAAAGAGTTTTTCATCTGCTTTATAACATTGTTACAGACCCAGTAGGGGGAGAACAGTTTCATATTTTCTGGTTTTACTGTTGCATGCCGAGAAGAATGCTGCCATTGTAATTGTAACAAATCAAGGTTGGCTTATTACACAGATGATTGTGAAGGTTTTTCCCCTCCGATTGGATTTTTACATTGTTTCCAACTCGCAGTCGTACAGCCATGATGCATCTCATTACGTCTCCATCTTTGGCCTGAAGAGCATTAAAACACTGTAATGTTTCATGTAGCCCCCCAGACTGACCAATCTCCTTCATGGTGAAGCCTCGACCTTGCGTTGGATCTCAACATAAAATCATTTTCTCCTCAGCGTTGGTGGCTCCTCAGGAAGGGGTAAGTGAGTGGCAGTAAAGCAAGGTCGGGATGTTTACATTCCCTCTCCGACATTACTACAGCTGATATCGCAGACATAAAGTATGTGTAAGATCATCCGTCATTAGCGTTTAAGTATCTGCCACCGACGAACCAGACAGCTTCGTCTGTGTTTATGTCTGCAGTTGAAGTTGTGGACTGCATACGTACCTAGAAAGGCACCTGGCCTACACCTTGTATGGACTTCTAGACGCCCTCATTTCTTTGTTGAAGGCACTGGGAAAGTCAGATCTCAGTAGGAGAAATTATATCCATAAATATCTGTTTGACACATCCCAACGGGACCCCCTTTATCTGGGGGGAAAGAACAGCACCAAAAACGACTATTGAAAAATGTCACTACATTCAACGTGATGACATTTCTGAAGTGACATAGTCCTGTAAAAATCCACACATTCTCTTCTGTTTAAGAGAGTAGTTCCCTGTGAGGTGAGAGGCTTAAGTACTCCTGGAAATGACCATTGTATTAATTAGCAGGTGAACACACCCCTGGCCTTTCACATTTCATCAAAGTGTAGAATTTGACCATAACCAGATTCCTATACTTCCCTTACACTAAGCCTATACTTCCCTTACACTAAGCCTATACTTCCCTTACACTAAGCCTATACTTCCCTTACACTAAGCCTATACTTCCCTTACACTAAGCCTATACTTCCCTTACACTAAGCCTATACTTCCCTTACACTAAGCCTATACTTCCCTTACACTAAGCCCTCCATAGGATCACTTGGTTTTGATTAGATTGACTAGGATCCTCATGGTGACAGCTAGTCTTACTGGGATCCGACATAAAACTAAAAATACAGTACAGACAAAACACTTGACAATTTACATACATTTAAAAACATTAACATGTAGTGTGTGTGCATCTATCAGTTACACACACAGTGCATTCGGAAAGTATTCAGACCCCTTGACTTTTTCCACACTTTGGAACGTTACAGCCTTATTCTAAAATAGATTAAATCATTTTCCCCCCTCATCAATCTACACACGATAGCCCATAATGACAAAGCAAAAACAGATTTTTAGAAACGTTTACAGATTTATGAAAAATCACATTTACATAAGTATTCAGACCCTTTACTCGGTACTTTGTTGAAGCACCTTTGACAGTGATTGCAGCCTTGAGTCTTCTTGGGTATGATGCTAAAAGCTTGGCACACCTGTATTTGGGGATTTTCTCCCATTCTTCTCTGCAGATTCTCTAAAGCTCTGTCAGGTTGGATGGGGAGAGTCGCTGCACAGCTAGAGATGTTTGTCCAGGCTCTGGCTGGGCCAATCAAGGATACTCAAAGACTTCTACCGAAGCCTTTCCTGCGTTGTCTTGGCTGTGTGCTTAGAGTTGTTGTCCTGTTGGAAGGTGAACCTTCAACCCAGTCTGCGGTCCGGAGCGCTCGGAAGCAGCTTTTCATCAAGTATCCCTATGTACTTTGCTCCGTTCATCTTTCCCTTGATCCTGACTAGTCTCCCAGTCCCTGCTGCTGAAAAACATCCCCACAGCATGATGCTGCCACCACCATGCTTCACCGTAGAGATGGTGCCAGGTTTCCTCCAGACGTGATGCTTGGTATTCAGTTAAATCTTGGTTTCATCAGATCAGAGAATCTTATTTTTCATGGTCGGAGTCCTTTAGGTGCCTTTTTGCAAAGTTCAAGCGGGCTGTCATGTGCGTTTTACTGAGCAGTGGCTTTCGTCTGGCCACTCTATTGTAAAGGCTTGATTGGTGGAGTGCTGCATAGATGGTTGTCTTGAAGGTTCTTCCATCTCCACTGAGGAACTCTGGAGTTCTGTCAGAGTGACCATCGGGTTCTTGGTCACCTCCCTGACCAAGGCCCTTCTCCCCTGATTGCTCAGTTTGGCCAGGTGCCCAGCTCTGGGAAGAGTCTTGGTGGTTTTTTGGTACCTTTCCCCAGATCTGTGCCTCAACACAATCCTGTCACGGAGCTCTACGGACAATTCCTTCGACCTCATGGCTTGGTTTTTGCTCTGACATGCATTGTCAACTGCGGGACCTTAAATAGACAGGTGTGTGCCTTTCCAAATCATGTCCAATCAATTGAATTTACCATAGGTGGACTCCAATCAAGTTGTAGAAACATCTCAAGGGATGATCAATGGAAACAGGATGCACCTGAGCTCAATTCCGAGTCTCAATACTTATGTAAATTAGTTATAAAAAAAAAAAAAATGCAAACATTTCTAAAAACCTGTTTTCACTTTGCCATTATGAGTTATTGTGTGTAGATTGATCAGGATTTAAATTTCATCCATTTTAGAATAAGGCTGTAATGTAACAAAATATGGACAAAGTCAACGGGTCTGAATACTTTCTGAATGCCCTGTACATGTCAGTACATACACACTACAAGTAGGTCACATGGGGGAGAAGCATTGCGCCGTGAGGTGTTGCTTTATTTGTTCTTTTAAACCAGGTTTGCTGTTCACTTGTGCTATAAAAGATGGAAGGGGGTTCCATGCACTGGCTCTGTTAAATACTGTACGTTTCCTTGAATTTGTTGTGGACCTGGGGACTGTAAAAATGTCTGGAGGGGTAAGTGCTTGTGTCAGATCTGTGTGTAAGTTGACTATGCAAACAATTTGGAATTTCCAACATGCTTCTTAGGGTAGCCTAGTGGTTAGAGTGTTGGACTAGTAACCGGAAGGTTGCAAATTCAAACCCCCGAGCTGACAAGGTACAAATCTGTCGTTCTGCCCCTGAACAGGCAGTTAACCCACTGTTCCTAGGCCGTCATTGAAAATAAGAATTTGTTCTTAACTGACTTGCCTAGTTAAATAAAGGTACATTTAAAAAATAAAGACGAGAAGTGACGCAGTCTGTCTTTCCTCAACTCTTACCCAAGAGAGACTGGCATGCATAGTATTAATATTAGCCCTCGGATTACAATGAAGACCTGCCGCTCTGTTCTGGACCAGCTGCAGCTTAAATAGGTCTTTCTTTGCAGCACTTGACCATATGACGGGTCAATAATCAAGATAAGGTAAAACTAGAACCTGCAGGAATTGCTTAGTGGAATGTGGTGTAAAAAAAGCAGAGCAGCTCTTTATTAAGGACTTGAAAGATTAGGCTGTTGTTCACAATGAAATCATAGCTAGCGAATTTCGACCAAAAGGATTCTCTCATTAGAAATGATATTTGTCAGCTTGTCTACCTGGTCGCGCAGCCAGCCACTGTAAAAATGTTGAAGCTATGCTTAGTCTCTGTAATTAAACAAGCCAGGTTTTTTTTTAAACGGAGCCAGCATGTTAAATGGTTTGTGCCCGCTCAGTCCTATAGGCAATCAACCAGCCAATAATGGTAAGGCTGGGCTCCTGTCCATAATGAACTCTCCGTCTGTCCCTGAGCATAGGGCATGATGCTTGTGGCAAACTAGGACGGGTCAGTGCTGGACCTGCAAAGTCAACTTTGCAGGTGGCATGATAACTCTGGAAATGTAGTACGGGCAATTAAGACCTAAGACCAGTCAGATGTTATTTACACTCTTTCAGAGTTGTGTGTGAACGAGTAAGTACCAAATGTTTGCTTCTTCTTTTAGGACGTTCTTTGGATTGCTTTCTACCACCTAACACATTGAGGATAATATCGTCAAATCATGATTAAGGGTCACATTTGTTCATGATTAAACCTGACAGAGAGGTGTGGTGGGTATAACATGAGGATGGCTGAACGTTCCACCAGCACCATCCAATAGCTCCGTCAAGCCAATAGGTCAATATCAGGTAACATTGCTGGTGTGATTTCTTTTACAACCAAATTACAGTTTAAATATGGCCCAAATAAAGCTAATTAAATAGATATAGATCACCCACGACATTATTTTGGAAGGTCCGATATAAACGAAGCGGAGATCATTTGTTGAAACTTTCCGTTTGTTCGTCCAGTACGTCGTTCTATATCTTGTTTCCGTTTGTTCGTCCAGTACGTCGTTCTATATCTTGTTTCCGTTTGTTCGTCCAGTACGTCGTTCTATATCTTGTTTCCGTTTGTTCGTCCAGTACGTCGTTCTATATCTTGTTTCCGTTTGTTCGTCCAGTACGTCGTTCTATATCTTGTTTCCGTTTGTTCGTCCAGTACGTCGTTCTATATCTTGTTTCCGTTTGTTCGTCCAGTACGTCGTTCTATATCTTGTTTCCGTTTGTTCGTCCAGTACGTCGTTCTATATCTTGTTTCCGTTTGTTCGTCCAGTACGTCGTTCTATATCTTGTTTCCGTTTGTTCGTCCAGTACGTCGTTCTATATCTTGTTTCCGTTTGTTCGTCCAGTACGTCGTTCTATATCTTGTTTCCGTTTGTTCGTCCAGTACGTCGTTCTATATCTTGTTTCCGTTTGTTCGTCCAGTACGTCGTTCTATATCTTGTTTCCGTTTGTTCGTCCAGTACGTCGTTCTATATCTTGTTTCCGTTTGTTCGTCCAGTACGTCGTTCTATATCTTGTTTCCGTTTGTTCGTCCAGTACGTCGTTCTATATCTTGTTTCCGTTTGTTCGTCCAGTACGTCGTTCTATATCTTGTTTCCGTTTGTTCGTCCAGTACGTCGTTCTATATCTTGTTTCCGTTTGTTCGTCCAGTACGTCGTTCTATATCTTGTTTCCGTTTGTTCGTCCAGTACGTCGTTCTATATCTTGTTTCCGTTTGTTCGTCCAGTACGTCGTTCTACATCTTGTTTCCGTTTGTTCGTCCAGTACGTCGTTCTATATCTTGTTTCCGTTTGTTCGTCCAGTACGTCGTTCTATATCTTGTTTCCGTTTGTTCGTCCAGTACGTCGTTCTATATCTTGTTTCCGTTTGTTCGTCCAGTACGTCGTTCTATATCTTGTTTCCGTTTGTTCGTCCAGTACGTCGTTCTATATCTTGTTTCCGTTTGTTCGTCCAGTACGTCGTTCTATATCTCGTTTCCGTTTGTTCGTCCAGTACGTCGTTCTATATCTCGTTTCCGTTTGTTCGTCCAGTACGTCGTTCTATATCTCGTTTCCGTTTGTTCGTCCAGTACGTCGTTCTATATCTCGTTTCCGTTTGTTCGTCCAGTACGTCGTTCTATATCTCGTTTCCGTTTGTTCGTCCAGTACGTCGTTCTATATCTCGTTTCCGTTTGTTCGTCCAGTACGTCGTTCTATATCTCGTTTCCGTTTGTTCGTCCAGTACGTCGTTCTATATCTTGTTTCCGTTTGTTCGTCCAGTACGTCGTTCTATATCTTGTTTCCGTTTGTTCGTCCAGTACGTCGTTCTATATCTTGTTTCCGTTTGTTCGTCCAGTACGTCGTTCTATATCTCGTTTCCGTTTGTTCGTCCAGTACGTCGTTCTATATCTCGTTTCCGTTTGTTCGTCCAGTACGTCGTTCTATATCTCGTTTCCGTTTGTTCGTCCAGTACGTCGTTCTATATCTCGTTTCCGTTTGTTCGTCCAGTACGTCGTTCTATATCTCGTTTCCGTTTGTTCGTCCAGTACGTCGTTCTATATCTCGTTTCCGTTTGTTCGTCCAGTACGTCGTTCTATATCTTGTTTCCGTTTGTTCGTCCAGTACGTCGTTCTATATCTTGTTTCCGTTTGTTCGTCCAGTACGTCGTTCTATATCTTGTTTCCGTTTGTTCGTCCAGTACGTCGTTCTATATCTTGTTTCCGTTTGTTCGTCCAGTACGTCGTTCTATATCTTGTTTCCGTTTGTTCGTCCAGTACGTCGTTCTATATCTTGTTTCCGTTTGTTCGTCCAGTACGTCGTTCTATATCTTGTTTCCGTTTGTTCGTCCAGTACGTCGTTCTATATCTTGTTTCCGTTTGTTCGTCCAGTACGTCGTTCTATATCTCGTTTCCGTTTGTTCGTCCAGTACGTCGTTCTATATCTCGTTTCCGTTTGTTCGTCCAGTACGTCGTTCTATATCTCGTTTCCGTTTGTTCGTCCAGTACGTCGTTCTATATCTTGTTTCCGTTTGTTCGTCCAGTACGTCGTTCTATATCTCGTTTCCGTTTGTTCGTCCAGTACGTCGTTCTATATCTTGTTTCCGTTTGTTCGTCCAGTACATCGTTCTATATCTTGTTTCCATTTGTTTTCTATGATGTGTTTTCATGGTGACTTTCATGACATTAATTTTTTCTTCCCAGCTGGAAATATTTTGGGAATTTAATGCACTGTCCCACATTCACACATGTACAATTCCACGTAAAAAATAATCCCCCGGTTCAAATGAGATTTCTGTAAGGAGGAACTCACAAAACTGTGATCCTACAAACTTTGTATTGCAGATGCAAATTGTATATATGTATGGAATAAACACACCACACCGGTCTCTTATCAATAACACACTGAGGAAATAAAACAATCCATCAAACATCAATAAAAAAAATTCTCTGGATGGTAAATAAATCAAGTCCACAAGAGAAGAATGTTATTAACAAGGTGCATCATCAGAGACAGAGACAGAGAGACAGAGAGAGAGAGAGACAGAGAGAGAGACAGAGACAGAGACAGAGACAGAGACAGAGACAGAGAGAGAGAGAGAGAGAGAGAGAGAGAGAGAGAGAGAGAGAGAGAGAGAGAGATCCCACCGCTGCCACCAAATGTAAGATGGAGAGAAAGAAATCCAACAGCCCAATACACTCCTACAAAAAATCGAAAAACAAAGCCTGAACTAAACCCCAGAACCAGCAGCTACTGTTACTGTACCCTGTGAAACTGAAGACATAGAATATTGCCTCAGGATACAACTCAAGTATATAAGGATGTTATCAAAGGAATGAATCTACAAATCTACAAGCTCAGTGGTAGAAACAGAACCCAAGTCAGAGGTTGTATGTAGCTCAACAAAATAATATCTGATCCATGAAAAATGCTGGATGCATAAAGTGAGAAACTGCAGTAAAATTAACCAGAAACAGATGATACCAATGAAAAAAACATTATTTAGTTGTAGAACAGAAAACAACATATTTTGAGGGAACCAATGTTCAGAATTTTAACACACTGTATACAGAACCAAATGTACATTTAATGAAGGCAACTGAATGCCAGGGGCTGAATCGCTGCCAAAATGCACTCGTTTGCTTTCTATTAAACCTTATGACTGCAGAGTTAGGTTGGTCAACATTTTCCATGATATTCTTTATCCAGAATAAAATTACTCTGAACTGGCATCTGGTAAGAGTTAAAACCCAATGTTTCACATGGGACAAATAGTTCCCAAAATGCCAGGATAGAATACGTAAAGATTTTATAGACTGCCTTCAAAATGTCCCCTCAACCATTTTTTTGAGGAGTCGTCACAGATTAAATGATAAGGATTTAACCATATTTTCAGTTTGGGGACCACCAATGCACAGCCAACTCGAGTGAGCCTAAATAACATGGCTAAAATATCCGAAGCCCATACTAAACGTGCACGCACGCACGCGTACACACACGCACGCGTACACACACACACTCTCTCACACACTCTCTCACACACACACACACACACACACACACACACACACACACACACACACACACAGGTGATTCTGTGGAGTGTGATATATGAGCGTGCCACTTCAGTGGCTGTGCGCGGGGGTGACGGGATGAAGGGGTATCAGGCATGGCTGTGGGAGATGGAATGTGGCGTGAGGCAGCCTGGTTCCTACAGCAGTGGGGACGGAGAGAGGCCACAGCCTTTCCTTGTTTTACCGCTCGGCTCCACTACCAATCAATAAGCAATCTGGTAAGGTTTTATTCTGTGAAACTGTTCAGAATAAAGACTCCCTTTGGGCGTCACTGATCGCTGGGCAGAAACACAAGGAACAACAGGAGCGATGAGGTACTGAGTGAGCGTCTCTGCTGCTACCTGGGTAATGCATGTCGAGGAATTCTGTCCCCGCTTCGGGTTACCGAGATAGGGAATTTGCACACAGGCCGACTCCCAACTGATATCTGTCTCGGGCTGCCTGCGAGCAGCGGCAGAGGTTGGCTGGTGGTGCTCAAAAATACCCCCCCACCAGCGTGTGATCAATGTGCTCGTGTTGAGATGATATACTGTACGATGCACGTGTGTTCGTGGAGATCAATACTCATCAATCATTCAAATGTGGCTGAGGCGCTGGGAGTAATGGACTTAATGTGTAGAGGTCGGAGAGAGGGGGCACCACAAAGAAATGATTAAGTTCATGATTAAGTTCTGATGACCTAATGAGCCTTTAAGGATCTTATGGAAAAATAGTGTACTAAATGGGTCTCATTCACTCATTTATACAATGATTATCCAGAGTAGCACATACCCCCACGTATGCCTCGCTCCCCTGCGGATAAGGCAAGCTATAAACCCCTGTTGTTCATACGTTTTCAATGATTTATGAAAAGGAACACTGTAATTTCGGCTTATCAATAATGAAGACCATTAGAATGGTGCAAGACTTTAAAAAATAAAAATCATCTTAAGCACACTACTCCACACAGTGCTCAATGGCATCTCAAAAATGCATATGAAATAACCTGGGCCTTGGAACGGAAACATAATTTGGTTTGTTTTTCAAAACGAGGGGTAATCTCTTACTTTAGCCTGTATATGGAAGCAGTCAGGATCTGCAGGAGAGGTCACCCGTTTCCCAGATACTCCACTTCATCTTAATACCCCCATCATGAAAACATGCCTTTTCTGTTCGCCGAGTGTCCACAGTATGTTCTACTGTAGTCACAAGCCAGAGGTGGGCTAGTCTACAACATCCATCCATCCACACATACACGCATCAATGACACTGACAAATACTGACAGCCTGTATGGCAAGGCAGAGATGTAGCTGAAACTTGGCCTCCTCATTACAAAACCAAGGAGACTGTTTTTGGAGCTTTGCTCGCCCAAGTGGAAGGAACGACCGGGCGAGAGGGGTCCGTCCTCGAAGCCGGCCAGCTGTGTTCTGGCCCTGAATGGGCCTTGACCTTGGGCTAGGACGCAAGCCTATTGGGGGGGGGGGGTAATCCCATTGCCTCTCCCCTGGCCTCTGACTCGCTGTGTGTGAGGGGGCCAGACACTTAGTACCACTAACCTCCAAACACACACACACACGCACACGAACCCACAACACCCCCTCTAAGAGGACGGGTGGGACGGCCCTGTGCCCTATCAGCGGGCATGGAGGAGGGAGGGTTTCTCCAGAGGGACAGGGATTAAGTTCTGCCATGGTCTCTGCTCTGCGCCCTCCCTTTCCACACCCCAGAAAGGGCGATCCAACATGGCCCCCTCTTCCACAGAGGAGGAAGAGAAGCGAGAGGGCAACGGAACAACTTTTCAAGGACCTCAAATAAACTTGTCTTGCAAAAATGAAGTGCATGCTGTGGACTGGTTGCCATTTATTGTTCAGACCACCAACCAATGACAATCTGGTAGAAGATACTATCAGGTTATCCAGAGGGAGGGACTCAAGAGCTTCACTGGAGAGCATATAAACACAGACAGACATACCACCATGAACCCTCCTTCCCACTCCAAGCCACTACCTCACTTCATGGTCTGTTCAAGCTGACCTGGTGCAACTGACAAGCCTCAAGCCTCAGTTTCGTTGAGAAAAAAAGCCCTGCACTTGAACAAAGCCTTTTTAAGCCTTTTTAACCCTCCCACAGACACACACTCACCACCCCCACCGCCAAAGCCCAGCCCTCCTTTCAATAATTACAGTAGTGATGGGTGTGGGTAGGGGACAAGGGCTTTCTCATACATGCTGACTTCGTCCATTTACTTTCGATGGGAAACTCCAGTTAATTGCGATCGCCGAACGCTGGCAAGGGACAGCCTGTATGAGAGGTGTGTGTGTGTGTGTGTGTGTGTGTGTGGGGGGGGGGTTTCCTTGACCACAGTAATCCTTTTTGTTAAAGCTAACGAGGCAGAAAAGACCCATCCAGAGGAGTCCCTCTCGGCCGGTTTAACCCCAGTGTGTACGGAGCAGCCTCGGCCATAAAGGGTTCACTGGCCCGGTTCTTCCGAGGATTCCCTAATTGCCCCGTTCCACCGACAGATTAAAACAGTCCTCAGAATATCTCGGAATACCTTTTGGCTCTTTCTCTCGCCCTTTCCCCTCTCCCTCGTTCCCCTCTCCGCCTGCCCATCAGAGGGAAAGCTGGGATAGGTCACAAGCTCCCTGGAGGTCTTCACACACTCTTTCACACAGGTCCTACAGTAGACCCTGTGAGTCTGGAGGGAGTCATGAACCTCAGTCTACACTCTGTGAAGGATAGAGACCCAGTCAGGATGGAGAGACCCAGTCAGGATGGAAAGACCCAGTCAGGATGGAGAGACCCAGTCAGGATGGAGAGACCCAGTCAGGATGGAGACCCAGTCAGGATGGAGAGACCCAGTCAGGATGGAGAGACCCAGTCAGGATGGAGAGACCCAGTCAGGATGGAGAGACCCAGTCAGGATGGAGAGACCCAGTCAGGATGGAAAGACCCAGTCAGGATGGAAAGACCCAGTCAGGATGGAAAGACCCAGTCAGGATGGAAAGACCCAGTCAGGATGGAGAGACCCAGTCAGGATGGAGAGACCCAGTCAGGATGGAGAGACCCAGTCAGGATGGAGAGACCCAGTCAGGATGGAGAGACCCAGTCAGGATGGAAAGACCCAGTCAGGATGGAGAGACCCAGTCAGGATGGAGAGACCCAGTCAGGATGGAGAGACCCAGTCAGGATGGAGACCCAGTCAGGATGGAGAGACCCAGTCAGGATGGAGAGACCCAGTCAGGATGGAGAGACCCAGTCAGGATGGAAAGACCCAGTCAGGATGGAGAGACCCAGTCAGGATGGAAAGACCCAGTCAGGATGGAAAGACCCAGTCAGGATGGAGAGACCCAGTCAGGATGGAGAGACCCAGTCAGGATGGAAAGACCCAGTCAGGATGGAGAGACCCAGTCAGGATGGAAAGACCCAGTCAGGATGGAGAGACCCAGTCAGGATGGAAAGACCCAGTCAGGATGGAGAGACCCAGTCAGGATGGAGAGACCCAGTCAGGATGGAGAGACCCAGTCAGGAAGAGCTGATCCACCCTCCTTGGATCGCACATGTTTCCAAGTGAGAAAGAGACTTGAGGGAAAGGGCTTAGACTTCCCTCTAACATCATTAACCACACTGTTAGTTTGTGACTCTTAGACACACACAGAGAAGCACACACACACACGCCTATACACACATGCGCGCACACACAAACATACCCACACACAGACAAAGACCTCATGAGCACTAGGACTGGGAATTGCCAGAGACCTCACGATACGAAATGATCACAATAATTAGGCGCCGATACGATATGTATTGCGATTCGATACTGTGATTTGTTGTTCCAAACATATTGCTCAGCTGCTGCAGAGAGACGAGAGCATGAGAACGAGTTTATCAGTCATGGAAATAAAAGTGATGAAAACATGTTGGAGAACAAAAGAAGATGGAGAACAAACTATGAAGGACAAATCCTGGAGTTTTGGTGCAGGTACAGTCAACTACCGGCAAAAACGATATTGCCATATTGTCAAAACGATACAATATATCGTCAAACATAATATCCCCAAATGTAACTGTAGCGATTTTTCTCCCATCACTAATGATACGCAACCCCCCCATACGCGACCCCACCCCATACGCAAACCCCCCACCCACGTCCCCACCCCCATGCACACCATTCCAACCCCGTGACACCCCTCTCCCCCAATCATCATGTACTACTCTGGCATTGGAAGTTCCGCCATAAGTTTCCCATATTCCACCACGTAGGCATTTTGTTTTTAAGACGGGCGCTCTGCCCCCTGGAGAGATACAACTGGCCAGGACCCTCAGACAGTATGTCACGCGTTCCTGTAATGGTCACAAGTCCTTTTCACTAGGTGTGGTTATGAGCAGCAGTAATGACCCATGAAATTCCCTCTCTCCCTGGGCACTACTAATGTGCACGGTCTACACCAAGTGGAAATTCAAAAAACACAAGTTATTTGGAGTACGCTTGAGCAAGCAGTTATTCAGACCACAGACTATCTTTTGGAAAAAGAGTCATGAGACTATATTAAAAAAGGGCACAGGGGCAGAATTGTGGGAGCTTTTGCTAATGATGTGACCACAGTTGCCAGCATAGAGAGAGAAGGCAGTAGCAGCGTGGAATGTAGCATATACAGGGCTTTCAGAAAGTATTGATACCCCTGGACTTATTCCACATGTTGTTGTGTTACAGCCTGAATTCACAATTGATTCAAATGGGGGGGGGGGGGGGGCTCTCACCCATCTACACACAATACACCATAAAGACAAAGTGAAAACATGTTTTACATATTTTTTTGCAAATGTATTTAAAATGAAATAATAAAAACCATAATTCCACTGACATTATGGGGTATTGTGTGTCAATGACACAAAATCACAATGTAATCAATTTAAAATTCAGGCTGTAACAACAAAATGTGGAAAAGGTCAAGAGATTTGAATACGTTCTGAAGGCACCGTCAGCTCTTCAGATCCTGTATAGATGGAAGACTGACTGCCACAATGTCATGGTAACAAGGCAGTTTGAATTGATTGACAGGAAAACATTCACTTCTGGGACAGAAATGGATAGGGAGGAAAATGTGTGAACAAACTAGGTAAACATGTGACCCGGGCTAAAGTCATAAAGATAACAAGCAGAGGCTCCAAAACAATAAAAAGATACACAAACATTATGTTTCCTATACTACTCTACATGTCTGTCCACAAATATCAACTTGCACATTTTCTCATTCAAATAAAGTCAAAAGTGAAATAATGGGGCATGATGCATACTATACAATAGACAAATATGTATGTTAGTGTTTGGGTGTGTATGAGGGTGGATGTTTGTATGTTAGTGTGTGGTTGTGTATGAGGGTGGATGTTTGTATGTTAGTGTGTGGGTGTGTATGAGGGTGGATGTTTGTATGTTAGTGTGTGGGTGTGTATGAGGGTGGATGTTTGTATGTAAGTGGATGGGTGTGTATGAGGGTGGATGTTTGTATGTCAGTGGATGGGTGTGTATGAGGGTGGATGTTTGTATGTTAGTGGATGGGTGTGTATGAGGGTGGATGTTTGTATATTAGTGTGTGGGTGTGTATGAGGGTGGATGTTTGTATGTTAGTGTGTGGGTGTGTATGAGGGTGGATGTTTGTATGTTAGTGGATGGGTGTGTATGAGGGTGGATGTTTGTATGTAAGTGGATGGGTGTGTATGAGGGCGGATGTTTGTATGTAAGTGGATGGGTGTGTATGAGGGTGGATGTTTGTATGTTAGTGTGTGGGTGTGTATGAGGGTGGATGTTTGTATGTTAGTGGATGGGTGTGTATGAGGGTGGATGTTTGTATGTAAGTGGATGGGTGTGTATGAGGGCGGATGTTTGTATGTAAGTGGATGGGTGTGTATGAGGGCGGATGTTTGTATGTAAGTGTGTGGGTGTGTATGAGGGTGGATGTTTGTATGTTAGTGGATGGGTGTGTATGAGGGTGGATGTTTGTATGTTAGTGTGTGGGTGTGTATGAGGGTGGATGTTTGTATGTTAGTGTGTGGGTGTGTATGAGGGTGGATGTTTGTATGTTAGTGGATGGGTGTGTATGAGGGTGGATGTTTGTATGTTAGTGGATGGGTGTGTATGAGGGTGGATGTTTGTATGTTAGTGTGTGGGTGTGTATGAGGGTGGATGTTTGTATGTTAGTGGATGGGTGTGTATGAGGGTGGATGTTTGTATGTAAGTGGATGGGTGTGTATGAGGGCGGATGTTTGTATGTAAGTGGGTTTGAGCATTTTTGTGCACAATAATGCGGCTGTTAGATAATTGAAATCATTTGGAGAGACAAAGGAAAATACATTTTTCTGGTCCCCACATGGAGACGAAGGACTACACAGTATATGGACTTTATTTTTTATTGAACCCTTATTTAACTAGGCAAGTCAGTTAAGAACAAATTCTTATTTACAATGACAGCCTACCAGGGAAAAGTGGGTTAACTGCCTTGTTCAGGGGCAGAACGACAGACTTTTACCTTGTCAGCTCTGGGATTAAATTCAGCAACCTTTCTGTTACTGGCCCAACGCGCTAACTACTGGGCTACCAGCCGCCCCAACCTTTTGGTTACTGACCCAACGCGCTAACCACTAGGCTACCAGTCGCCCCAACCTTTTGGTTACTGGCCCAACGCGCTAACCACTGGGCTACCAGCCGCCCCAACCTTTTGGTTACTGACCCAACGCGCTAACCACTAGGCTACCAGTCGCCCCAACCTTTTGGTTACTGGCCCAACGCGCTAACCACTGGGCTACCAGCCACCCCAACCTTTTGGTTACTGACCCAACGCGCTAACCACTGGGCTACCAGCCGCCCCAACCTTTTGGTTACTGACCCAACGCGCTAACCACTAGGCTACCAGCCGCCCCAACCTTTTGGTTACTGACCCAACACGCTAACCACTGGGCTACCAGCCGCCCCAACCTTTTGGTTACTGACCCAACGCGCTAACCACTAGGCTACCAGCCGCCCCAACCTTTTGGTTACTGGCCCAACGCGCTAACCACTGGGCTACCAGCCGCCCCAACCTTTTGGTTACTGACCCAACGCGCTAACCACTAGGCTACCTTTCTGAGGTGCTGCGACAAGGATTCACTATCTGGTAAGCATCCAAGTAGTTAAGTAACTGTTTCTGCTTGTTGAGACTAAACCAAGCTAAAATAAAAACATTTATCTGAATGACAGTCTTAATAAGGAACTGCAGGATGTAATAGTGATTTACGATTCATGGAGCATTCAGTTAAATTATAAATAGTCCCTAAAGGACTACATGTATAGACATGTACAGAGCTGCAGGCTCAACAAGTTTCATCTAAAGGGACTATATATATATATATCTAAATCCAACTCATAACCTATCACACATATTTCACTGCATGGCCAATTCAGAGTTTGTTTGTATGTTGACAACATTTGTCAGAAAAATAATATGTCCATTTTGGATGGCAACATGTGGTAAGACGTCCGCTTTGGGTCCTGTACAGCATGTGGTGAGACAGCCGTCGTCATTTTATACATCTGCGTACTGTATGGTGTAAGATTTCATTTAATCACACCAAAGAAAACAAGTGAAAGACAATACAGTACAGAATTTAAAAACTGGTCAAAACGGTGTGCAGGTTGGAAACCAAAATGGGCTTAAACAGTTGAAGTCGGAAGTTTACATACACCTTAGCCAAATACATTTAACTCCGTTTTTCACAATTCCTGACATTTAATCCTAGTACAAACTCCCTGTCTTAGGTAAGTTAGGATCACCACTTTATTTTAAGAATGTGAAATGTCAGAATAATAGCAGAGAGAATGATTTATTTCAGCTTTTATTTCTTTTATCACATTCCCAGTGGGTCACAAGTTTACATACACTCAATTATTATTTGGTAGAATTGCCTTTAAATTGTTTAACTTGGGTCAAATGTTTTGGGTATCCTTCCACAAGCTTCCCACAATAAGCTTCCCACAATACAAATGTTGGCCCATTCCTCCTGACAGAGCTGGTGTAACTGAGTCACAGGCCTCCTTGCTCGCACACACTTTTTCAGCTCTGCCCATTTCAAATAGAATTGAGGTCAGGGCTTTGTGATGGCCACCCCAATACCTTGACTTTGTTGTCCTTGAGCCATTTTGCACTAAGTTGACTGTGCCTTTAAACAGCTTGGAAAATTCCAGAAAATGATGTCATGGCTTTAGAAGCTTCTGATAAGATAATTGACATAATTTGAGTCAATTGGAGATGTACCTGTGCCTCTTTGCTTGACATCATGAGGAAATCAAAAGAAATCAGCCAAGAGCTCAGAAAAAAAATGAAACACCATAGGGACTGGTGCACTTGACAAAATAGATAAAAGGATGACACGTCCTGATCTCCATTAGATGCCTTGAATATTTCTGAAGGATCTCTGTCATAATGACGTTTCTGGGGGGGGGGGGGGGGGGGGGGTCACAGAGGCGGGTTTCTCGGTTCCAAAAGCCACAACTAGCTGAAAGGGTGAACCAATTGGTTGAGGAAGTCGCCCAGCTGTTTGGCACCAAACTTGGGTGCACCACGTTTCTTTTAATGTTGGTTCTTCACTTCTGGAGGGAAAACTTTTGGTAACATTTTCTAAAAACTTCTAATTAATAAGTCATTAATAAACTAAAATATAAGTAGTGTATGCATTATTCATAAATGAGTACTTAATAAACTTAAGTAAATATTTATCACAATTTCTTTATGAACATTATTAGAAAGTGTTTCCAAACATCCATTTCAAAACCTAATAAAAAATCAAGACTTCTCCTCTTTAAATAAAATATACTGGCACAGATGTAAACAGGCTGAAAAGCTCTAACCAGATTGTCCTGCAGTCTGCAGATGGATCGTTAACTGAGAAAAGCTTTAACCAGATTGTCCTGCAGTCTGCAGATGGATCGTTAACTGAGAAAAGCTCAAACCAGATTGTCCTGCAGTCTGCAGATGGATCGTTAACTGAGAAAAGCTCTAACCAGATTGTCCTGCAGTCTGCAGATGGATCGTTAACTGAGAAAAGCTCAAACCAGATTGTCCTGCAGTCTGTAGATGGATCATTAACTGAGAAAAGCACAAAATTGCCACAAATGGTACTCACTGAACCATCCCGCCAGACAGACAACTCAAGGGCATGCTTGTCAATGTTACCACAGCATATGTCATTGACCGGTTTTCTGAATGAGCTTCTCTAGGCTTGTATTGACAGCTGTAGTTTTTGAACTGAGCATCAGCATGGCCCTGCTTTTATAATGATCAAAAACTCAGAATGCCATCAGATGGGGTTTCTGCTTTATATTGACTGTTGGAGTGACAAGGAACCTTAACCCCTTAAACTAAGAAGCAGGGAGTGATAAAGCTAGTCTAGGAAGCCCAAAGCGAAAACACATGGACCATCAGTCTTGAAAGGTGGTGTCAAGATAGTACTTCAGGGTCTTTAGGCTTGTAGTCATGGCCCTTCCTGGGACTTAAGCAAAAACACTGCTGAATGAAGGGAGGAAATTGTCAAAACATCCAAGAGACAGAGGACTACTTGTATACGGTTGCGTAGCGCTTCCTTTTTTGAATGTTCGGGTCATCACTCTCCTTGTGTATCAATCTTGGTCGGATAACCATGATGTCCGTTCCTTATGCGGTGGTAAAGTCAGTCGTGAGCAACTCAGCCTTCTGAGTGTATATCAATTCCTGAGAAGAATTTGATTGCGAAGGCTACCAATGAGGCTAAGCGAAATGGAAGGACCTAATGGTTCCTCATTGAGTGTAGATGCTAAGTGCTTTAATGGAGCACTATGGGGCCTGTCTGAATCCCTACTGGAGGAGAGAGAAGCAGGCAGACCAGGCTGAGGCCTGATGTAGGCCTAGCTTCGGAAACATTGATCTTCCTTCAGCTATCTGGAAGACCCTGGGATCTCTGTCTACCTGGTGAACAGCAGACCAGCCGGGAGTCCTGTCTACCTGGAGAACAGCAGACCCCTGGGTGTCCTGTCTACCTGGAGAACAGCAGACCCCTGGGAGCCCTGTCTACCTGGAGAACAGCAGACCCCTGGGAGTCCTGTCGAACTGATGAACAGCAGACCCCCTGGGAGTCCTGTCTAACTGATGAACAGCAGAACCCTGGGAGTCCTGTCTAACTGATGAACAGCAGACCCCCTGGGAGTCCTGTCTAACTGATTAACAGCAGACCCCCTGGGAGTCCTGTCTAACTGATGAACAGCAGGCCCCCTCAGGATCTTCAAGAAGATATCCAGCTACGCCAACCAAGAAGTGTCTCTCTTCCCGCCCTAAATGGACAAGCCCTCCCTTTGTCCTTGGACAAACCTTAACCCCTCCTATTAGAACGGGCTGTGGAGCAGGGCGTTGTGTGAAGAACCTCAAAGCCTTCCAGAGGAGAAAGGCTTTTGAAGGCAAAACCTGGGGATTATGTGGAGATCCCTTACGGTTCCCCCACAAAACTGGCCCAAAAGAGAAATCAGCCCTCCTTTTCACAGTCCATCACAGTAACCGCCCCCATTGAGATGTAAAATGATCGGGAAATTGATATGGGATCACTCCGATGGAATCAGACCGATAAAGGTGATGGTGATAGGAGAATCCGTTTTCATTTAAATGGATAGAGATAGGGCTACTTGAAGTCCTGTTAACTCCAACTTAGCTCTAAAAAGGAGCATTTGCATGAGGTTCCATATCGCTGTAAGGGTGTTGAATAAAATACATAGATAGATTGGCTTTATCAACTATTATCACAGTTGAAACTATATAATAAAACACACTGTTGTTGAAAACAAAGGATAAATCCAGTGGTGGAAAAAGTATTCAATTGTCATACTTGAGTAAAAGTAAAGATACCTTAACAGAAAATGACTCAAGTAAAAGTTAGTCACCCAGTAAAATATTACTTGAGCAAAAGTCTAAACGTCTAAATAAAATGTAATTGCTCAAATGTACTTAAGTATCAAAAGTAAAAGTATAAACCATTTCAACTTGGTTATATTACTAGGCAATTCAGTTAAGAACACATTCTTATTTTCAATGATGGCCTGGGAACAGTGGGTTAACTGCCTTTTTCAGGGGCAGAACAACAGATTTTTACCTTGTCAGCTCAGGGATTTGATCTCGCAACCTTTCGGTTACAAGTACAAGGCTCTAACCACTAGGCTACCTGCTGCCCCGGACAGCCAGGCCTACCCTCCAACATTCAGACATAATTTACAAACGAAGCATGTGTTTAGTGAGTCTGGCAGATCAGAGGCAGTAGGGATGACCAGGGATGTTCTCTTGATAAGTGAGTGAATTAGACTTTTCCTCCTGTCCTGCTAAGCATTCAAAATGTAACGAGTACCTTTGGGTGTCAGGGAAAATGTATGGAGAAAATAATGTATCATTTTCTTTAGGAACGTAGTGAAGTAAAAGTTGTCAAAAATATAAATAGTAAAGTAAAGTACAGATACCCCCACAAAATACTTTAGTACTTTAAAGTGTTTTTACTAAAGTACTTTACACCACTGAATAATTGTAAATGAAAAAGCTGTGTACGTCTATGGTCCTAGGTCTCAGGCCATCTTTTAGAAGCTTGTTTTTCCATTAAACAACCATGTTTCCCCATCCTGTAAGGGTACTTGTCTTTTAAGCAGCACTAATCTTGAAAGGCCAATCACAACTGTCAGCAACAATACAATCATCCCTCAATACCCTTCCTCCAGCAAAGTGGCTACTATCCCCTGAAAAATGCATTGACTAATTAAAGTACCATCTCCAACTAAGGGGACCCCCGATGTGTTGGGTGACAGTCAATATAGGGGTCAGTCTCAATAGAACATGTGTGGGGCTCCATTAAAAGTAGGGTGGTCTCCCCTAAAGAGCCCTATCTATCCCTTGTGTGTCGTTGCACCGTTCAAAAGCACACCTTTGTTTTGGGGGCCCGTAACTCGACTTAACGGTGCGATGAACAAGAAAAGGGACTCCCTAATCCTATTAGTGTAGCACCTGAGCTGGAATGGCTAATCCTGTTTAAACTCACTCCACAGGCTCTGTGATCTCCCCATGTCCTGGTGTACAGCTGGCTCCACCGCCGTCCCGAGGTGAGACCGCGCTTAAGTATCGCACTGGAGCGGAGGCCGAGCGCCGAGAGATCCCGCCGCCACCTGGGTTACCGCTGTCCGGGTTTCACACACCACCAAGTATCTCACCCAGGTTGTCAGGTATTCATACTTCCCTACTGTAAAGGCATACAGTGGTAGAAAATGTATTCAATTGTCATACTTGAGTAAAAGTAAAGATACCTTAATAAAAAATTACTTAAGTAAAAGTGAAAGTCACCCAGTAAAATACTACTTGAGTAAAAGTCTAAAAGTGTTTAGTTTTAAATGCAATTGCTAAAATATAAAAGTAAAAGTAGAAATCATTTCAAATTCCTTATATGAAGCAAACCAGACGGCACGGTTTTCTTGTTTTTATTTATGTACGGATAGCCGGTGGCACACACCAACACTCAGAAGCATTTGTGTTTAGTGAATCCACCAGATCAAAGGCAGTAGGGAAGACAAGGGATGTTCTCTTGATAAGTGTGTGTGAATAGGACCATTTTCTTTTCCTGCTAAGTATCAAAATGTAATGAGTACTTTTGGGTGTCAGGGAAGATCTATGGAGTAAAAAGTACATCATTTTCTTTTGGATTGTAGTTAAGTAAAAGTAAAAGTAGTCAAAAATATAAATAGTAAAGTACAGATACTCAAAAAACCGACTTTACACAACTGCAGGCATTCAGATGCGTAGAGATGCTATTGTGAGGTGTTCTCCTGCAGTGTTGGCCAAAAGGGCAGATTGCAGATGCATTGGGAAGCGGTATTTCTATACATTTTAGTCGGCTTTGTGCGTTTGAGGTTAATGTGCTCAGAATGTAGTATCTCCTATACAGTACAGTGTTACGCTGAAACGGTTTGAAATGTGCAGAGAGGAATTTAGTGAAGAGAAAACAATGAAGGGTAATTATAGTGGTATGCAGTCATAAGATGCAGTGCCCCAGTATTAGTGTAAATAATATCTCCCATATTACCACACTTTGTTTCCACGTCATCATTTGTGCACATTTCTATACAATTGTTTTATTTTCAAGCTCCGCTAGTCCTAAATGAAGAGACTGAATCCCAAACAAACATATCTAAACCGTGAGACTGCAACGATTCTCTCACCGATCTTTGTAACCAACTTTCAGTGCTCCTTTCCCCAACTCATGGAGAGATTCTGGAGCATGCGCTGTGACAACCCTCGCTCCGTTTCCATTCCAGTCATGTTCCCTCACCTGTTACTGCCACTGTCCCAGTCTTCAAACACGTCTCTCTCTCTCTCTCTCTCTCTCTCGCTGTCTGCTAACACTCTGCTCAGTCAAGAGGTCACCTCCATTAGTCTCTCTGTGATTCAGGACTTCAGTGTCACAAGAAACACAGAAAATGTCAATTCTTTGCAAAAGCTCAACGTGATTGCCAGAGATATTAAAGGATTCATGTCAGCCCACTTCTAGCTCTGTGACTGGAGAGGAGAAAAGAGCAGAAGAAAGGTGCCAGTACAGCATGTGCAGTTGTTGAAATCAAATCACCTCAGTTGGTACCAAAGTCCGGTGCCATACCTGACATCAGTTCACATATGGAATCGTCACTGACCCAATAGTACTGCAAAGACCATAATACTAAGCCGGGTGGAGGAAAAACTGTCCTTTTGTGCAGCTTAAAGCTCTCGTCTCTTCTTTTCAGATCACAGGCATCCTCGCTGGATGATGTACTTATTCATTAAACTTCAGTGTCCTAATAAACAAAATGGTGGACATTTGAAGCGTCATTTCATTTAATATTTTGTAGTGATTGAGAGAGATTGTTAAAAAGTATGCGATATGGAAAATAATTAAAAAATGACCATCTATGATGAAGGAATGAGGCACAGGGACAGCAGGAGGTTCTGTATTGGGTTATACAACACCTTCTCCGACTACTGTATATGTCAGAAGATGCATCTTGGGAAATGTATGCTGTGCTGGCATCCATAATCTGATGACATCACTGGGGGATACTAATCATCAGATTCTACAGCCAAATGGAAGACTTTTCATTCATATTTACTTGGCATTAATAAAAAATGGTCTAAGAGAATGACATATTATCCTCATACTGTACACCCTTTTACCCCATGCCTTCCTAACATATTCAGTATTTGGAACAATGTACACTTCTGTTTATACTGTCTGTACGCCCTCCCTCCCACTCTCCATGAGAACGACAGGCTCTGTACCCAACTCCCTCCCTCCCACTCTCCATGAGAACGACAGGCTCTGTACCCAACTCCCTCCCTCCCACTCTCCATGAGAACGACAGGCTCTGTACCAAACTCCCTCCCTCCCACTCTCCATGAGAACGACAGGCTTGAGATGTCTGCTATTCTGAAAATAAAGCTCCCAGATGACTTGAGCGCAATGCTACACTTTCACAAGCTTCTCATTCCCTGTCTCTGTTCTTTCTCTCTCCAAATCTCTAGTTGTTAAAGGTCAACGCTTACTGTGCACTGTGGTATAGCAAATCCGTGCCCTCTCACTTCAAGACAGAACCACGTGTGCCAAAGTCATCGCTCGTTCACCCCATCACACAGTCACGGCAGGCTAAGAAGAAACAGGTGAGAGCCTACGAGGCACAACAGTCACAACAGTCGTCCTGCAGATCGACCAGGACTGTCAGGTCACACCGCACATGACTGTCAAATAAGTTTCAAATCTAGGCTAAAACCTAGTCCAAACAAGCGTCGTCCAAGCATCCCATTACAGAAACCTACATTCCCTGCAGTCAATATTGTAACAAAGTGCGTACAATACCAGAATCATAAAAGTGTAAGAAACCTGATCAGAATTACATTCACTGATTGTGAGGAGACCAGACTCTTATATTCAACCTCATTAGGTCTGGATTTCTCCCAATTGACATGTCAGGCTGCTACTCTATCCTGAGTTAAATGGTTTTCAGATGTCCTGGTATGTTTTACTCCCAAAAACAAGTATGTATGATGGTCTGGTTGAAAGGCTAGTGTTGGCCGCAGAACTGTGACGAACACGTTTTGTTTTAGCTGTGTGTTACTCTTATCATTGAGGTATTCATATTGAACTCACAGATGGGTAGACCCATAGAGTTAATATATATTTTGCAACATTTCGTTTTGAGGTTGTTGGTTTTTTGCACACTACTTTGCACACACACAAATATTTGTAATTTAATCAAAGATGCGGTTGTCATGGAAAATTGTAATTGTATGCGTCCACATAACTAAGTATGTGACTAACCTGTCCTATTATAATCTCCTGTTCTTGGGAGTATAATCCTGTGTTGTAAAGCAGTTTGCTCAAGTGTCCTTGTATAGATAAAAAGGGAACTAAGAGTCCCGCACAAGAACAGGAACTATAAAGATATGTGCTTATCACCCAATGCTTCAGAATTCAGACTACACTGCGCTGTGTAACTCTGTTATTCTCTCTGAGCTCAGAAATAAAGAATTTTGGTTTGACTTGGACTCCAGCAGATCTTTATTCGATATATCCACCACAAGGTATTTTCCATATTGTTATTGGCACCAATCTCCAAAGCCCAACAGAAAAACATATGTATTGTGAACTACTAAGCATTTTCGCTTGCACTATAACATGCTAAATAAACTACAGTATACATAAACAACTCACTAATTCCTTGTTTCAGAATCAACTAAAGAACTGCATGACCTATTTAATGTTACCTAATACCTACACGCAGTTTAAGATTTCTAACAGCGAGTTGTCCTTCTGGTGCCGACTGTTTTCTGTAGTCCATGTATTTGAGCTTACGATTGTGTAGCGTTACTACTTGACCGTGTAAGGCGTATAGTATAAAACTGATTATTATTTTTTTATCTACAAAAACAAGTGAACTAATCAAGGAGATATGAAAAATAAAAATAAAACATGTTTGCGACATTTAAAATCCAAATAAACATACGTTGTTTTTTCTGTAAATTACTAATCAATATCAAAATAGTGGAATAAATATTGTTAACATTTCAATAAAAAAACTGTTGAGCGGTTATATATTTAGCTACATAATGTTGCCCAGCAATCAAGCATTTATTTCAATTTAGATCAATATAGAAATGCAGTAATTAAAATTATAATAATTCAAATCTGTTTTTCAAAAATGTAAAACAAAGGCAAGGTTAACATGTTAACATATTATCATAATAATTGAATCCAGAAAAATAATTAAATATAATCAAAAACTACAAATATTAATTGTCTTGAAAGATATTTGTCCAAGCGACCAATTTCCTTTTTTATTGTTCAATTTGAGTTATTTTACTTAATAGTCAACCAATCAATAAAATGATTGCAACAATGGAAACATTGGACGCTGAAATATAGGCCTATGCCGATCTACATACTGTAGACTGTATCTCATTATGTTACTTTCTGGCCTCCATTTACGTCAAGTTTACAAGACTACCTTTGGGGGTTGAGGGTTGGACGATCATGCACAGGATATTTTGTTTAATCAATGAAGCATATACTTCTACGTGGTGATATAAACATGATTAACGTGTTCTAATCTATGCCTCAATCCAGAACTAACACTTAAATTCAAAGTATACATCTGTGCTAATACATTCCTGCGTACCTTTTCACAGAAATACAATTAACATACCAGAACATCATTCCTCTGAGACTGGTTTAACCCTTCTTAATTATTTTACAGTCTGAAGTGCACTCTTTTTTCACTGGGAAGAAACATTGATTTGTTTCCGTTGTGTCATTTTAGTTTAATCAAACCTTTATTAATAAGTGTGCAACGTAGAAAGCATAGTAAAAGGCGCAAGGACTCAACCCTGTGAATCTCTGTTGGAGGGAAGGATAGTGTGGTTAGAATCCTCCTACAGCAGTACAGTAGAGGTAATCCCTATGACTTCACTGATTCAGTTGAGTGTTTAATTATTTTCTCCTACATATATATTCCATATACACCCTACGGATGGAGCAACATCTTGTTCAATCCCATTAGCAATATATTCTCTTTGTCCGGCCGAACAAATGAATGTTGAAGGAAAAGCTCTTTGAGAAAGGTCGTAAAAGTCTTACAGGCAATATGCAGGTACTGCTGAAGCCTTCCTGTCTCTTAGACCGCTTGTATTTAATATGCTTCCCTGGCCTCTGTTTCCCTACACATTCAACGGGGAAAGTTTGTCATTGACGTAACATGTTGTTTTGGTGATTGTATATGGTGCTGCGTGGGACCAAGAGGATGCAAAAGTGGATTCTTATTTTGAAAGGGTGCTCCATCACCCACCAAGTAATCCACCACTTCATAACTCAACATAAATGGATGAGCGAAGGACATTTACCTAAAAACGGTCTAAAATGCCTTTTATAGTTCTGAAGGAACACCTCCACTCTCCATTATAGTAATTCAATTAATTATCTTCTGAGGATATAAGCCAAATCACAGCCTGAAGAAGGGGTAATGAAGAGAGAGGGAGAGCTTTATGCCCAAATTACATCAATAAACGTAAACTATTACAGCAGAATCACTTAGGAAAACACCATCATTACTTTTACGAGCGGCAGTCCGAATTCGACAACGGGCATTGCATTTATCAAATGATGGGCAATATTTTTACAAGCAAGAAGCCATTAGGATGTTCATGTTCAAGCAATTAGCTGCTGTCTGGTTTAATTGTGATTGGCGGTAAAGTAATATAGGAAGAGAATCTATATACACGTAAATAACATTAACGGTGTTCATATAATGGGCAGGAAAGCGTAAAACAACATGATAGCAGTACACCATCAACATCTAAAATAATTCAGAGCAAGTTTCAGAGCTAGTTACAGAGCTAATTACAGAGCTAGTTTCAGAGCTAGTTACAGAGCTAGTTTCAGAGCTAATTACAGAGCAAATTTCAGAGCTAGTTACAGAGCTAGTTTCAGAGCTAATTACAGAGCTAATTACAGAGCTAATTACAGAGCTAGTTTCAGAGCTAGTTACAGAGCTAGTTTCAGAGCTAGTTACAGAGCTAGTTTCAGAGCTAGTTTCAGAGCTAGTTACAGAGCTAGTTTCAGAGCTAGTTACAGAGCAAGTTTCAGAGCTAGTTACAGAGCTAGTTTCAGAGCTAGTTTCAGAGCTAGTTACAGAGCTAGTTTCAGAGCTAATTACAGAGCTAGTTTCAGAGCTAGTTACAGAGCTAATTTCAGAGCTAGTTACAGAGCTAGTTACAGAGCTAGTTTCAGAGCTAGTTTCAGAGCTAGTTACAGAGCTAGTTTCAGAGCTAGTTTCAGAGCTAGTTTCAGAGCTAGTTTCAGAGCTAGTGACAGAGATAGTTTCAGAGCTAGTTACAGAGCTAGTTTCAGAGCTAGTTTCAGAGCTAGTTTCAGAGCTAGTGACAGAGATAGTGACAGAGATAGTTTCAGAGCTTCACAGAGATAGTGACAGAGATAGGGACAGAGATAGTTACAGAGCTAGTGACAGAGATAGTTTCAGAGATAGTTTCAGAGCTAGCACAGTACTCAAGAAAGGAAAAAAGAACAGGCGAGAGAAGCAGATAGACTGGACTCTCATCACCTGGAGGCTTTCGAAAGGTAACACTGTTCCAATATATCCTAAATCTGCTAAATTAAAGAAACCGACAAAGTGATTTTTTTATGGAAACAAAAATGTGCAAAACAAAAGTCCATAGGCCTATCCTGGGCTGAGAGTGGTGGAGAGAAACACCAGTTTGCACAGTTGGAACATAATAAAGGCAGTATGTGGTTAGGGGGCTTTACTCACAACCCTGATTTCCTTTTTGGAAATGTTGCAGTTCAGTTCTGAACACCAAGTCAAGTTCAAAGTTTCTAGCTCTCTTGGTACACAAGACTGCTTATGTGCAAAGAGAATGTGGGTCAGGCATTAAAATGCATGAGCATTGTATAAGGAATGACGAAGTGCTGATAAGCACTGTTGGGAAGTACAAAAAAATGGTATAAAACAAACAAGAGTAAAAGGTCTTACAAATGGGCATTTACCTTTTGATTCTAAATAAAAGAGCTAAAGCTGAATAAATGAAACGGCAGCCATTACTCGTTGTTCTTCACTATTTGAGATCCTGACGGCAAGATAGTTTGCTCTGCGCCATGCGCAACCAGGCCGACAAACTCGCCACATAGTTTACTGTCTGCCACCAATGTGACCAGTACAGTCATATTCAGTGTCTCGACACAGGTGGGGGACAATGGAAGGGAGGTTCACAAGAAGTTGGTGACAGACTGACTGAACAAACAGGACATCCGAGTCACAAGAAACTCTACATTTGTTCAGCACCCATGTCTCAGAGAGATAATAAAAGAACAGAAAAGCAATACACTCCTGTCCAGAGTCTAAATGTGTAATCTCTGACACATCAAACGCAATTTCACAAACAACCATCTAGGCCATTGCCTAAGTCAAAAATACTATACTTTCAAAGGATTCTATATTTTTCTAACAAATTGTGATGCGTCAGTAGAGTAATATAGACAATCATTGTTCGATACAAATAACTGAAGAATGGTAATGTTTTTGTCTAGCATTTAACATGAGGACAAGGACAGTAAACCAGCCCGATTCATCATGTCCGACATTAGCATAACCTTGATTAACATTGGAAATGAAATGCTGTATCTTACCAAATGAAGCAGGCTTTGAACTCATACACTCTCAGGGTCATTTTATTTAATGAAACTCTGAACCTAGATTACTGATTAGTAAATTCCTCTTTCATACCAATTGCTTTTGTAGATATTATGCACCAACTTTAATCTTTAATGAGATGTAAGAGCCCTTTAATGTTACATTGTGCCAGGCCATTAACGTCCAATTCAATGTAAAAATATTTATTCCATTCCAAGGCAATTTTCAGATTTGGAAGTGAAACTTTTTTTTTGCATTTTCATTAAGATGGGCATACGGTCTTATGTTTTCTAGAGAAGAGAAAAAAAAGTTTAATTCATTTTTTGTCAAAGTTTTTTCCAGATGTTCTTTCACTAGCCTGCTACTAAAATCTCTTGGAGGATGAATTCTAAATTCAGAGCCAAACGAGTTCATGACCTATAATTAAAAAACAGGAACCTTCATTGGAATAGTTAGAAACAGAGATGGCCTTCCATTTGATATAAATGAGGAGGCAGTTGAAATGGCTCCACATTAGGGCTGTCTAAAAGGAGGTTGTGTTTCGTACAGTGAACATAGCAGACAATATTTTCATTTAATCAAATTCCCTAACTAACAAATATACTGAGGCTTGTGCTCTGTCATGGAAAATGCCCATTTCCCGGGTTCGAAAAAAAAGGAGGAACTTTTATCAAGACACAAATCAATTACGTATATACATTTATTATGTCCTCTTAGTCTATGGCGGTCCCTCAATTACAGTATATTACTGTGAAAAAACGTCAGTGTTTCCACAGCAACTGTCCCAATCATGGCATAGACCTGTAGTCTCAACCCTGTCGACAACTCAACCCTGTTTTGTTGAGGGTACAGTACATTCCTGTCCATGCTCATGTCATGAAGTACTGGCGAGAAAGAGGCATTGGTTTTTGACCTTCAGAAACAGGTCTCCCATTAAAGAGGCATCGGTTTTTGACCTTCAGAAACAGGTCTCCCATTAAAGAGGCATCGGTTTTTGACCTTCAGAAATGGGTCTCCCATTAAAGAGGTATGGGTTTTAACAAAACAGTAGAGTGCATTGTGTTATCCAAGGAATTGTAGATTTCATACACAGAGAAGTAGGGATGGCATTGCATGCGCCACTCTCATGAAACATGAAATGAATTACGAGCGCATAGAGGGATGCCGAGTTGTACACACCCAGACCAAGTGACCCGTAAAGTGCTGTCCAATTTAAATTGAAAACTCAATTAATGTCAAATGACTAGATAGATAAACTGGGAACAGATTTAGGACAGTTTGCTGCTGCCTGTGAGCGAGGGGCCAGTTTGGTTTCAATGCAGAACCCCATTAGAGAAACACAATGCATTACACTTCATTCAGCGCTTAGACACCGATGCCATATCTTCATATCTGAAGCCTTAAAACAATTAAACAGGAATTCCATTTTTACTGTAGCTAACAAATGTAACTTTTCATTACATTTTTGTAATTTTTGTGTTACAAATACAAGAAATCAGCTACAGTAGAAATGCACAACAAATTGTAGTAGACATAACAGCAGTACCAACAGAGGAGAAAGAAACCCTTTGGGGACAACCACTACCTGTATATGTACTGTTTGAACAATGAGAAACATGGCACTTTTACAACCTCGCTTTTTCTAACCAGAATAAGCAAAAACATGAATTCTACATCAATAGCAAATACAAATGTACGTATTTGAACGTTTCTTTAAGCTGCTCTAAAATCGGCTACTTAAAAGGCAGTGGTTCTAGTCCTGTATTCAGAGGACATATATATATATATATTTATTTTTTTATCGGCCCATTGGTGAATGTGAGCAGAGCATTGTGGGAAGAAAACATGCGATTCATTCCAGTTCTCTCCCCTTGGCCATCAGTTTTGGCATTGAGCCAAGTGATGCTTCCTCACTTTCAAAGGTGTGAGGTTAAAGCATGGAAATCATTATTACATTGGGAAGGCGGTTAAAGTTCTGAATTTTCTTATTAAATTCTTGTTTTAAAGTAAACAAACTATCTGTCAACACCAATTGATAATTGACTGTAGTTCAAGCTAGATTCAATTTAGCTCGAAAACCATTTGACACAATGAAATGGTTATTGGTAACTTGCTGCAATCATCGTCCCTGTTCCTTTGTCTTGGCTCTCGACACATCAAAAATGAAGGTCTTCCTACCATGAATGAGAAAATGGCGGACGATGTTGCTGAGCAGAGCAAAACCTATCCAACGCCACCTAGAGGAACCCCAAGCTACCATTGCACAGCCACAAACTCCAAGGTCATACCACCTCAAGACGATTTTCATGATTTCAAAAGTGTTCCCTTCGTCATAGACTTCAAAGCTTCCAAAAAAAACTACAATCATTGAGTACTATATAATCTGGTGTGTCCTCCCAGACCAGCCACCACTACCATTTCCTTTCAATACTCCCCAATAACCTGAGTGAAACTAGGTCAGAAAGGAGGGGACCTTATGAGGAAAGCAGATATAACAAAGCATGGCGTTAAGTTTAGTTTAGTAAGCAGAATGGAGAGCAACAGTGTCAAATTTTGTTATTTCTTAGAATAAATCAGTCAGATAGCTTTCCGTGTGGCACAGCTAATAGCTATTCAATTTACTCATAAGTTACATAGCAATGACAACATGCCGAAACCCTGTGAGGAGAGTACATACGAAAATACGGATGACAGTGCCATGTCAGTGGCTGTTCAACTGATGACAAGGGAAGGTCCTTATATAAACCAATAATTTTCATCGCATTTCATCCACTCTATGCGCAGCGATTTTTTTACAAATGTAAATTTAGCGTTTATAAAAATTCCAGAGCTTCGCATATAAAACTCGGGCAATAAGAAAGATGTTTAAGAACTACAAATATTGTTCCAATCTAAAAAATACACCATTTCAAACCATAGATAAGTCCCCAATAAAACTAATCGATTTGGGCAATAAGATTTACATAAAGCAATCTCCTTAATAAATGTGTGCTTAGGTAAGACTTGATTATTCAAACTACTAATTTTGTAACGGACACTGCGATATGAAATTACAGTTATCCAGGAATATGTTGTTAAAATGCATGTAATCGTTTTGTATAGATCATTTTTACATTTTAGTCATTTAGCAGACCAGAGAGACTTACAGGAGCAATTAGGGATAAGTGCCTTTCTCAAGGACACAGACAGATTTTTCACCTAGTCGCCTCTGGGATTTGATTACTCGCCCAACGTTCTTAACCGCAGGGCTACCTGCTGCTCAAGATCAGTTAAGAGATTATACTTTGATATCTCTTACTGAGGTCAATATCAAATCAATTCAAAGAAATGCAACCGTGATACAGCAATACACCAATCAATACACCAATCAATACACCAATCAATACACCGATGCATCGTTATACTATTTGGATTGAATTTGTGATGCAAATTGTATCGGTGGCGTAGAAATCAAGTGAAGAAGTAGCCATTTTAATAGTTTGTGTTTGTAGATGTAGAGCAGGGTATATGACAGTGTATCCGATTCCTCACTATGGCCCCTTACTTGTAAACGCCGAAGCCATACTAGACTATTCTTCTTTTAATCCTTCCTTATGCGTCTGATTTTCTAGCCTCTCTAATACCACATAATATAAACCACATCACAGATAGTTGGAAAAACCTTCTAAGATCAACAACCAAACAATATTACATTTTAATTCATACATTTCTGTAATTGGCTATTTTGTTTTCAGTCAACAGAAAGTTTTCCTGAAGTCATACAAATAAAACAACTATTACATGTATATTACATGTTGTTACATCCGTTGTTGGAATGAGACCAAGGTGCAGCGTTGTAAGCGTACGTATTTTGATGATCACAAAAAAAAAAAAAAGAAGATAAACGAACGTAAAGTTCTGCAGGCTACACAGCAACTAACAAAATCAAGATCCCACAACTGAAGGTGGGAAAAAGGGCTGCCTAAGTATGATCCCCAATCAGAGACAACGATAAACAGATGCCTCTGATTGGGAACCATACTAGGCCAACAAAGAAATAGAAACATAGATTTGCCCACCCAAGTCACACCCTGACCTAACCAATTAGAGAATTTAAAAAGTCTCTAAGGTCAGGGCGTGACACATGTCTATTGCTTTTTCATCACACATTTTTATTTAAATGTTAAGGTGTTAAGGTGAATGAGTTTTTTTTTTTTTTTTACAATTCTGCTTACAGCATTCTATGATTGCTATGGGAAATGACAGATGCTTATTCCAACACCACTTAACAATTGGCTTTAAAAAATGAACCCAAGTACTATTATTGCCAAAACCACTAGGTTAGCAATGATGTATACAACTTTAATCCTCTTTATAGAAGTATACAGGAGACTCATGTACCTCTCACATGATTTTGCTTTTTGTGTAGGAATCCGCAAAGGTCACTGTTATGTGACAAGGAAGCAAATTCACTGTCATCCAAAAAGCTCCACTTGGGCTTCAAACAGTCATTTCTGCAATAGCCAAGACAAGTTCTTTCCAGTTCTACAAAAGTAAGGCGGTCTTGAAGCCACAGGAGGTTTGTGGCACCTTAATTGGAGAGGACGGGCTCATGATAATGGCTGCAGCGGAATTGGTGGAATGGTATCAAATACATCAAACACATGGTTTCCATATGTTTGATTCCATTCCATACGCTCCGGTACGGCCATTATTATGAGCCGTCTTCCCCTCAGCAGCCTCCTGTGCTTGAAGCAGCCATGGATGGATTGTGTTGCACTGGAATCCATTCTGAATACGGTGTTATGTTTGCTCATCAAATCAAATCAAAATGTATTTGTCACATGCCTTGTAGACAACAGGGTGTAGACTAACAGTGAAATGCTTACTTAAGGCCCTTCCCAACAATGCAGGGAGAAGAAAAAGAGAAAGGAATAACTAATTAATTCAACATGCTCCAAATATGTAGAAATATTTCATTTTATTTATTTTGTTTCACCTCTGTACTCTGCCATGACAAAATCTCTTGATTTTTAAGGATATTTTTTATCTTTTTTATTTATTTAACCTTTATTTAGCTAGGCAAGACAGTTAAGTACATATTCTTATTTACAATGAAGTCCTACCCCTAACCCGGACGATGCTGGGCCAATTGTGCGCCGCCCTATGGGACTCCAACCACGGCCGGTTGTGATACAGCCTGGAACCGAACCGAACCAAGGTCTGTAGTAATGCCTCTAGCACTGACATGCAGTGCCTTAGACCGCCGAGCAAATCGGGAGCCCTAATTTGAGAAATTAGCTCATAATCTATACACATCATCTTCATAAATTGTGGGAAAACTTACCACAAAAGCTTGTTTTTGACAGAAAATTGCTCTCTAAACATTACAAGGAATTAAGTCTGATTAAACCTTTCTAAGTTCTACTGGCATAGTTCCAATGCTTATTGCAAGTCCCAGCACAAACAATTTCACAAGAGTTCAAAACTTATGGAATCGCCTTCTTAATGTCTTCACGCTATTATTGATCTTTACCTTCTTTCTTTTATTAACTAATTGGAAAGAGCTATTTCATGTTAAAAAAATAATTCCTACAGCTCCAGAACAAAATATCCAAACATCAACAGTGCTCTGGAGTGAACTGAGGAGATAAAATGAAACAAGTGTGTGATATTCTGTGAGACCAAAACGTTGCATGTCAATAGAATGACATGGTTTATGGTAGAGCTGTGTACATGTAACTGCATGTATTATAAGCATTTTAATCAGAGTTTTGCAGTGATGTGTATCTTAGTGGAGATCGCTATAGTCATAGTTTATAAGTCACATTTAGCCTAGGCATGCAGTATTTTATCTTACTTCAAATGCAACTTCGTAATCAAAAACTACAAACACAATGCATGTTGAACGCAATGTGAAAACGTTGTGAATGTGAAACCTGAAAGCCTGGCTATATGTCATAAATCAAGTTAAATCATGCCTTGAGGGGTCTGTTTTTTTTTTACACAGGGAGATGTGATAATTGGGGTAAAAACAACAAGAGTTATTTAAGTGATTTAATTAGGCCTAATGAATAGAATCAACCCCTGGGATAAATAACTAAAACGTGCAGGTCAAATGTATCTCCGTAAGAAAAAGTATTATGTTTTGTTAAAGAAGGAATTTAAACTTTTTCTAGGCCTAGTCAAAGAATCAACGTTATGGGGGAAACTTCATTGGTATAAGGTGAGCATGGTTATTAAGGGGCTTTTGAATGCGCTGGGCTATTTGTGGAGCCGTTTTTTTTTTAGCTTAGTCTATATGTCCGGATCTTTTGAAGCGGGATTCACGGATGATCTATCCAAAAATGTAAATTCACATCACTGAAAGTTGACTTGTACAATTCCTTACCTGTGGTTCGTGCTGTTCCAGTAGACTGCATATCTGTCTGATATTATTTTGCTGTCGTCCGCCCATACCGCGACCCAAGATAAGAGGGCAACAACCATAAGAGTCAACTCCATTTGAAAAGCTAAACAGTTCTTGTCCATTACGAGTACAGGGCTATATAATTCGTCGTGTTGTTGTCTATAAGTTATACTGATTCAACTACAGTGTTTTCCGCTGCATGTTCAAATGGACCTGGTGTTATTCATGATGCACGAGGTTGGTTGCGGTCCACATTCACATTCCAGGTGCTCTCGGCCGCAGTTTTTCGTCTTCAGTTGAAGATTTACAATGTAGACCCATGTAGCTATACATTCCCAATGGTGAGAACATTAGTGAGAAGTCCAAGCAGATGCAGCACTGACTATGACGTTACATTTGATTATGTTCCATGAAGGTTCATCAATGTGTGACTCAGCTCGTTGATCTCCTTTTGCCCTTACAATAACTATTAAAATCCATTTTCTTCAATAACTGTAAGTGACGAATGCCTTATTTGAACACATTGCGCGACATTCACCATATCTTGTTTGATATTCACTGACGCCAAGTATACAGTTGTTTGTCCTTTAAATCCATTCCTTTCCAGCATGGCATAGCCTACTTTCTAAAACTTTCCTCGTCGTAAATAGAACTTATGGTCTACCAAATCAATATGCTTTTTATTCTAAACATTTGCACGTTTGACGATGTCCGTTCAACGCAATGTTTTTCGGTCCGTTTTGTGAGATGTTTCAGTCAAGCGACCGATTCTTGTTCTTTCAGAAGAAACTCAAAATATCACAATGTTGCAGCAGAGGGATAGAAATCCAAGTCTCACAAGAAACGTCCTGCTCTTCTCCGCAACTATTTCATGTCGTCCGTGGTTACTGTCCTCAGTTTTATTCTCAGGCAAAAGTTATCAATATGATAAGTTGCCTTCTTGATACGTGTTTACTGCGTCATCCATGCAACGCCACTACCAAAGCATGGTGTGGAGAAACTGGAACACCGCATCAATTGCGAAGTTGCTGCTGCTATTCCTGTGTCGTTTGGGGTTGCTGTGGAGAAAAGGCCAATTTCGCTTCGTGTCTGGTATCGCTCTACTGTCGTCCCTGTGTGTGGTGTACAGACCAGTGGAGCTGACATTATTTCCCCCCTTTTTAGTCACGGTGGTTTTTCTCTTGCGCGTCCTGTTCCTCCTTTAGCACATGGCTTGCTTCCTCTGGCCGCCGCACTCTCTCCATTCACGGCTCCTTCAGACAGCTGGGCGGGGCTGAGACACCGGCCAGATAGGAGCCCCAAAACTTCTAGGACCCTTCAAATTTCAGAAAGTTTCAGAATAGTTGTGGATACTGTTATCAGGTTATGAATAGCTTATAACTCTAGCCTACAAATATAGCCAAACATGTATATTTTGTATGTGCCAAATATTTGTATAAATTTTTTCATCCTGTAAAAATGGCTCTCAGGCTAATTAAATATTTTTACATTAGGATTTTCATCCACTTGTTATGGTGATGTGATTTAGTCATTTGCAAAATAACTGTTGAATTAATAATATGTGTTTGTGTGTGTAGCAGCAGCATATGTGGTTAGTGTGAAAGTGTGTGTGTGTGTGTGTGTGTGTGTGTGTGTGTGTGTGTGTGTGTGTGTGTGTGTGTGTGTGTGTGTGTGTGTGTGTGTGTGTGTGTGTGTGTGTGTTGGTTATTCTATCCTTGTGGGGACTGGGGGATTTAGGGATTTAGGTATAGTAAAATAAGGAAAATTCTCCCTCTGTGGGACATTTCCTATGGCCCCATGAAAATACTATTTTCAGGTTAGATGTTAGGTTTAGCTGTTAGGGTTAGATGTTAGGGTTAGATGTTAGGTTTAGCTGTTAGGGTTAGATGTTAGGTTTAGCTGTTAGGGTTAGATGTTAGGGTTAGATGTTAGGTTTAGATGTTAGGGTTAGATGTTAGGTTTAGATGTTAGGGTTAGATGTTAGGTTTAGAGTTTAGGGTTTGGAGTTAGGGTTAGATGTTAGGTTTAGAGTTTAGGGTTTGGAGTTAGGTTTAGATGTTAGGTTTAGAGTTTAGGGTTTGGAGTTAGGTTTAGATGTTAGGTTTAGAGTTTAGGGTTTGGAGTTAGGTTTAGATGTTAGGTTTAGAGTTTAGGGTTTGGAGTTAGGGTTAGATGTTAGGTTTAGAGTTTAGGGTTTGGAGTTAGGTTTAGATGTTAGGGTTAGATGTTAGGTTTAGATGTTAGGTTTAGCTGTTAGGGTTAGATGTTAGGGTTAGATGTTAGGGTTAGATGTTAGGGTTAGATGTTAGGTTTAGCTGTTAGGGTTAGATGTTAGGGTTAGATGTTAGGTTTAGATGTTAGGTTTAGCTGTTAGGGTTAGATGTTAGGGTTAGATGTTAGGGATAGATGTTAGGGTTAGATGTTAGGTTTAGCTGTTAGGGTTAGATGTTAGGTTTAGATGTTAGGGTTAGATGTTAGGTTTAGATGTTAGGTTTAGCTGTTAGGGTTAGATGTTAGGTTTAGATGTTAGGTTTAGATGTTAGGTTTAGCTGTTAGGGTTAGATGTTAGGGTTAGATGTTAGGTTTAGCTGTTAGGGTTAGATGTTAGGGTTAGATGTTAGGGTTAGATGTTAGGTTTAGATGTTAGGTTTAGATGTTAGGTTTAGCTGTTAGGGTTAGATGTTAGGGTTAGATGTTAGGTTTAGATGTTAGGTTTAGATGTTAGGTTTAGCTGTTAGGGTTAGATGTTAGGGTTAGATGTTAGGGTTAGATGTTAGGTTTAGATGTTAGGGTTAGATGTTAGGTTTAGCTGTTAGGGTTAGATGTTAGGGTTAGATGTTAGGTTTAGATGTTAGGTTTAGATGTTAGGTTTAGCTGTTAGGGTTAGATGTTAGGGTTAGATGTTAGGGTTAGATGTTAGGTTTAGATGTTAGGTTTAGATGTTAGGGTTAGATGTTAGGTTTAGATGTTAGGTTTAGCTGTTAGGGTTAGATGTTAGGGTTAGATGTTAGGTTTAGATGTTAGGTTTAGATGTTAGGGTTAGATGTTAGGTTTAGATGTTAGGGTTAGATGTTAGGTTTAGATGTTAGGGTTAGATGTTAGGTTTAGATGTTAGGGTTAGATGTTAGGTTTAGATGTTAGGTTTAGATGTTAGGTTTAGCTGTTAGGGTTAGATGTTAGGGTTAGATGTTAGGGTTAGATGTTAGGTTTAGATGTTAGGGTTAGATGTTAGCTTTAGAGTTTAGGGTTTGGAATATGGGAGAAAATCCGATTTTGAATGGAAATACATTTTAGGCCCCCACAAGGATAGAATAAAAAAATGTGTGTGTGTGTGTGTGTCCACATGCATGTATGTAATATGTGTGTGTGTGTGTGTGTGTGTGTGTGTTAAAGCCCCTAAAATCAGTGTAGATGAAGGGGAGGAGACAGGATTTTTAAGCCTTGAGACAATTCAGACATGGATTGTGTATGTGTGCCAAAAAAACTGCAACACTGCTGGATTTTTCACACTCAACAGTTTCCTGTGTGTATCAAGAATGGTCCACCACCCAATGGACATCCAGCCAACTTGACACAACTGTGGGAAGCTTTGGAGTCAACATGGAACAGCATTACATGTGTAATGCTTTTTCATCACCTTTAAGTGTCCCTGCCCCGATGAATTGAGGCTGTTTCCGAGGTCAAAAGGGGTTGCAATCTCAATAATAGGAAGGTGTTTTGTAGAGTCAGTCACAGTTGTGATCTGCTGTCGATTAAGGGTTTCTCACTTGTCACTGTTTGTGAGTCCCATGAATCTCAAACTTCTCTTCTCTTTTTCCCTCTCTCTCTTTCTCTCTTTGGGCCTCTGTTCCTCCCCTGGAGTCAGTGAGCGGCGCTCCGATATCTCGAGGGCAAAGGGGAGAGCGAGTGTTCCAAACAACGTGTGATTCAGCACTGATAAATATTTAACCGACTGGGCAGGCGGCTGGTGGACAGGGCTAACCAGGGAGAAAGATAGAGGGCGGAGGGGAAGAAAAATACAAATGAAACTTTAATTCATGCTTTTAAAAATGACACATAGATTAATGGCGCACCAGTATTAAAGTTTCAGAGGGTTCCATGCATAAATGCATAGGTCGCTAGGCGCCCGACATCCTTTGGCCAAAGCTATGTGAAATGATTCTAGTTCGGGCAGGTCGTTTTGCCACAGAGAGCAGAGGAAAAGTGTCTGCCTGTTACACAGCACCAAAAGCACATTAACATGTTCACAGGAATCCCGTGCTATCTAAAGGGCTCTGAGGAAGGTTCCCTGAGTAAGCCACTCCTGATGTATAAATGAAGGTAGTGCACCCCCAGGCTAGAAGCCAGCTTCTGGATCTGCTGCTACTGTATGGAGCACTGATTACTAGGTTTTCTTCAGGAAACCTTTTCTAGTTTATGGGTTGTTTACTGTGTAATAAAAATGTTGACATGCAATTATTTTTGCAATTACCTAGTAATTTCTGTATCACAAAATGAAGGGCTACTCAATATGAAAATGTACCCTATGTTTCAAAGGGCTCAAGGAAACCCCTATCTCCTTAGTGTTAGGGTTAGGAGAGATAAAGAAGAGAAGCTGACTAGAGGAAGCCACTATACACCTTTCAGATGGAATCCTAGATATGCTGCACATCAGCCTCTCTTGACTTGGATGGCAGTTGTTTTCCTCCACCTAGATAGACTGTGTTTAGAATGAATCAATAATGGATTGACTCCAACCGTATGGTTTTAAAGAGGAAGTGTATTTATTTTGACACACAGACATAACGAGTGAATGCGCCACTCGCCACAGACAGATGACAATAGAAGCAGGGTCCTGCCCCAGCCCTAAAGGCTTTAAGACTCTAATGACATCACTTCTGGGGTTACTTGAGATGCAAAGGCCAGCGGCTGGGTCAATTAATTGTCAGAGACTATCACCCTGCATTGGCCTATTTGTGAAAACTTCAAACCGCACAAGCTCAGAGAGGACAAGTCGAGAACCACAGGTCTCATGATGCTGCCTGTGAAGAGAGGCAGGTAGAGCTATAGACTAGACTAGAACAAACAGAGGGTTCTGACAAGTGTTTCGAAAAAAGAAAAAAAAATTATGTGTTGTGTTACACATGGAAGTAGGTGGCTGACCACATTTGCGAATTTAGAGGAAGAAGAGCCTCCCCAAAACTTAACTTCTCCTAACCAGTAGAGGTCTCTGTGCCCTACTTTGGGAAATCAGTCCCAGATGATTCTCTGCCTGTCTGAACAATCACTGGGTCTTGCTGTTTTTGTCTGTCTTAGCTCAGTGAACATGTAAATTCATGCAACGGAAAGTCTCATCACGTGAAGCTTCGAGCACTGATGACACTACCACACCATATCATCATGGCCGGGTTCTTCCGAATATATTGTCCCCGTCCATGTGTCTAAGTTTCATTTCACACGTTAAGACAAAAGGAAACAAACGACGGAGCCTAATAGGTCTCCTTCACAAAAGCAGTCAGTTGGAAATGTATATTGCCCTGAAGAAAGATGTGGGTAGGACAAATAGACAAGAGGCCACATCTGTTTTTTCTTTCCTAAACAATGGGCGGCACACGCCAGCAACCGCTGAGTGTGTAAAACAATACTGGAAGGAGACAAGTTAACATACCTATTTAATAAAGTCTGCAACAAAGTCATTGTTGAATTGTACAGCGGAGGAGCTTATGATAGAGCACTTTATTTCAACTTAGAAGTGGTGAGACACACAATGAGAGACACACACACAGAGAGAGAGCGAGACACACACAAACACAAATAGAGAGAGAGACACACACACACAGAGAGAGACACAAACACACACACACAGAGAGAGAGAGAGAGAGAGAGAGACACACACACACAGACAGAGAGACACACACACATGCAGAGAGACACACACACACACACAGAGAGAGAGAGAGACACACACAGAAAGAGAGACATACACAGAGAGAGAGAGAGGCACACACACACACACAGACATACACAAAGAGAGAGAGAGACACAGAGAGAGAGAGAGGGAGAGAGAGAGAGAGAGAGAGAGAGAGACAGACAGACAGACAGACAGACAGACAAACAAACAAAAACGCAGAGACACACACACACAGAGCGAGACACAGAGAGAGAGACACACACACACAGAGAGAGAGAGCGAGACACAGAGAGAGAGAGAGAGAGAGAGAGAGAGAGAGAGAGAGAGAGAGAGAGAGACACTCACACAGGCACACACACACACACACACAGAGAGAGACACACACACACACACACACACACACACACACACAGAGAGAGAGAGAGAGAGACACACACACACAAGAGAGAGACACACAAACATACTGTACTGCTACACCCCACAAATGGGTAATGCATAATACTGATGATATACAATCTGTTTTCACAACCGAAACAAGTTGGAGGAACGTGGGACTTGTCAAAGTTGGTGAGAGTTTGCTTGCAGGGCAGTATACCCAGCGGTATTGGTGGTCTCTACATCATTTTGGATCAAGTGTCTGATGAAAGACTGAGCAGTGATATCATCAAAATACCTGGACTTTGTCTCACAGCGAGGCTTCGACATCGCTGACATGTAAAGAGTCCATCAGCAGGAGGCCTGCTTGTTTTTAGTTGCTGGGTCCTCCATAGTGCTGTTCTATAGCTGGCTGCGTTTGTAACCAAAGAAACCGTTGGGCCCCCTCTCCTAGTTCTAGTGAGTGTCAGTGACACAGACCATGCCTCCTGCGTTTGAACTTTCCAACACAATGCAGGCCAACCTCTCTCCCTGTAGCTGTGTGTTAAGGTCATCAGGTCAGGGGTCAAAGCCCTGGTAGAAATCTCACAGGCATGTTGGCACTGCAACATTGGGAAAACATTCCACCGGAGCCAGACTGAGCTTATGCTATGAGTGATAATGACCTCTTTAAATCAATGATATTTTCCTCCTTCCATCCCTCCAACCACATTTTATGGGCAGAACTATGTGTGAAACGTTCAATTGCATTAAGTCGCTGAAACGACTGAAAGTTCAATTGGAGACACATGGGAGCTGACAACTAAAACCCGGACGTAGAAATGTTAATATCATATCGCACCGGCCAAAGCCCATAAATTTGTATATAATGTGTCCTTGCAAGCACGCACAAGTGTCCCCCTGTCTGAGACTGAGTCACCGGCCCAATGGATTAACTGCAAATCACAGTTGAGTCAATAATTACAGTGCTTTTGCTAAACAGTGAACTCGACTCTGAGTTAGAACAGTCTCACAGTGTACTTGTGTATTTTATTCCTTACATGGGTCACAAACGGCAAGCCGTACTAATCAATTCCATCTGTTGAACGTTAATTTAACGTTAATTTAACCTAATTAAAGCATTTACGACAGTTTAAAGATGGAACCCTAGAGGTTGTAATTATTTCATCAATTCATAAAACATGTTCAACCCTTGTGGCATTGGCTTTCACTGATGTCTACAGCTTGCAGATGGTGAAGAATCACTCCATTCTACTGCATGAAGTTATATTACCTGCTGGCCCACTCGTCTGTTCCTCAATGTCTTTTTGATATTGTGCACCCCCTGTTGATCATCATGGCTATTACATGGACACAGAACTACCCAAATGCTGTGTTTGCAGATTCTACTGTGGACTTTTCTGAAACGCTCTCAGAAATGTATGCAAGATTTATGCAAGTTTTAAAATTGTAGGTGTTACAGATTTGACTGTAGACATCTTATGAAAAGAATTCAAAGATTATACTGTTTCAATATATTTTCCTATGTCAGCAAAGCTCAATTCTTATATTGTGATGAATTCTAGATTGTGCTGAATCTGACATAAGGGACGTATCATGCCCTTTTCAATACCTACATAGAGCATCATGGAGATGGAACAACTCAGCATGCATCCAAACATCATTCAGGGGCAGTTAACCCTAGGAACAGTGGGTTAACAGCCCCTGAACAAGGCAGTTAACCCTAGGAACAGTGGGTTAACAGCCCATGAACAAGGCAGTTAACCCTAGGAACAGTGGGTTAACAGCCCCTGAACAAGGCAGTTAACCCTAGGAACAGTGGGTTAACAGCCCATGAACAAGGCAGTTAACCCTAGGAACAGTGGGTTAACAGCCCCTGAACAAGGCAGTTAACCCTAGGAACAGTGGGTTAACAGCCCCTGAACAAGGCAGTTAACCCTAGGAACAGTGGGTTAACAGCCCCTGAACAAGGCAGTTAACCCTAGGAACAGTGGGTTAACAGCCCATGAACAAGGCAGTTAACCCTAGGAAAAGTGGGTTAACAGCCCCTGAACAAGGCAGTTAACCCTATGAACAGTGGGTTAACAGCCCCTGAACAAGGCAGTTAACCCTAGGAACAGTGGGTTAACAGCCCCTGAACAAGGCAGTTAACCCTAGGAACAGTGGGTTAACAGCCCATGAACAAGGCAGTTAACCCTAGGAAAAGTGGGTTAACAGCCCCTGAACAAGGCAGTTAACCCTATGAACAGTGGGTTAACAGCCCCTGAACAAGGCAGTTAACCCTAGGAACAGTGGGTTAACAGCCCCTGAACAAGGCAGTTAACCCTAGGAACAGTGGGTTAACAGCCCCTGAACAAGGCAGTTAACCCTAGGAACAGTGGGTTAACAGCCCCTGAACAAGGCAGTTAACCCTAGGAACAGTGGGTTAACAGCCCCTGAACAAGGCAGTTAACCCTAGGAACAGTGGGTTAACAGCCCCTGAACAAGGCAGTTAACCCTAGGAACAGTGGGTTAACAGCCCCTGAACAAGGCAGTTAACCCTAGGAACAGTGGGTTAACAGCCCCTGAACAAGGCAGTTAACCCTAGGAACAGTGGGTTAACAGCCCATGAACGAGGCAGTTAACCCATTGATCCTATGCCATCATTGTAAATAAGAATTTGTTCTTAACTGACTTGCTGAGTTAAATAAAGGTTAAATAATATATATATATATATGTTATTTATTTATTTATTTTGGGAGGCATATTTGAAATGGGTTGATTGAGAATGATTTGTACCTCATCTGAGAATCTCAAAACACAGAATATCATATTTACATGAGCTCAAAACTCAAAACATATATATATATCAAAACAAATCTGCCCCAAAAAGATTATATTATTCGATATACATAGTGTGTGTGTGTACAAAATACAACTATATCCATACAGCCATGGGAAAGCATACCACTCAGAGACAGTTTGGGACCAGCAGTATGGCCAGCGAAGGGTTATCTCAGCCCATTCCAGCACAGCTCAGTTCCAGGGAGTGAGTCAGTGTGTGGTGTGTTTGTATGCATCATGAACAGGACAATCTAATTACAGACTGATTCCAGGGGCTCTCCTGACTAACAGGCCTGAGCAGCACACTCAGTCCCTATAGCAAACAGACAGCAGCTAGCTAAAGGCTTCACTTCACTGAGGAATGAATGGCTGAAGGTGTCTTCAGTCTTCAGCCCATAGACACGGGAAGCTGAAGAGGCTGCAGCATCCCCTGAAAAGATACATTATAATAATAATATAATACATGTTCATCCTTTTTTTTCTTCTTTACTAGTCCTGTAAAGCAGATGAAAATACAGTAGCTGTCTGTAGCACGGAAATAAAACGGTTTCTTGCCCCCCACCAAAAATGATCAGCCCCCTCCCCCAAACATCTTCCTGTGGCTATGCTTCGGCTCATTCACACTTTGCAGCTTTTCTGTGTTTGTTTCATCTATCGCATATGATCTGCTTTGTTCCTCTTCCTCTTTAAGAATGCTGTAGTGGGTAATCATCAGGAAATACTCCAAATAAGATTGTTTTGTAGTGTTTTCTGTTGATGTTTAAAGGTTTGTCAGATGATGAACGTCTTCAGTGGCTCTTTTTGGGTTATTTACTTTAATCCAGTTGTGCCACCAACCCTTTTTGCTGGAGCTCTAGCCCTGCTGCAAAACAACAGGGCAAATTAGAAAGTTGTTTGAGAAAAGAGTGTAGGCCTAACAGAGGCGAGGTAAAAGGAGGGGTTCATTGGGAGTTGAACGGAAAATTGCCCTGCCAATTATGCCTCAATTTGTCTGTGTTTTTTCGGAATTGACATCTACTGCCCTTAATAATGATGGCTGCTGTAACTTGATTCCAGTTCCTCCCTCATTCTCCTCCTCTCTGGTCTTGATTATCCCGGGATTGAAATTGGAGCCAAGGAGCACTGTGAAGCAGACACTGCCCAAATGCAAACCATTTCCCTCTGTGTTTGGAAGGGTTTCTCTGTCAAAACCACCCTGTCCGCAGTAACGGCTGCCAGCATAGCGAAGAGGACACCCACGAGGGTCTTTCTCACAATACGGAGGGTCTGGTCTGCTGTACTTTGATTGGGAGACCATATGGTTAGTTTGCTGGAATTGAACAGGTAGACCGACAGACAAACATAGCCTGCACCACCGTAGCAGGTGGAAAAACCAACAACAGATAGACCCCAAACGGAAAATACAGTAGCTCTCTCGTTTCCAGCTAGGGCTGTTATGGTGACTGTATTACCGCCATGCTGGCAGTCATGAGTCATGACCGCAGTCCACGTGACCGGCTAACTAGGCTTCTCCAAAATTGCGCTCTGTTGCCATTGATGGTTATTAGTAGCCCACCAAACGTTGTAACTGCCAGTCGCTAATGGCCAGTACCAGAGAGGAAGAGAGAGGCCCAACTCAGCGGAAAATCTGTCTCCAGCAGGTGGAATGTTTTTCTCACCATTGTTTCTCCTACCAAGCTAGGAGTTTATGTATGGAGGTCAATGAGAGCGTGTCGAATTTGATCAACAACATTTTTATGGCTTATTTCCTACGTGAGGATTAAATAGAAGTTTCGTAATGCTTAAGTTGTTATGAGTGTACTGATATAAGTTGGGCATGTGACAACTTTGAGAAAAAACACTTGATATTGGACTTGTCTAGAGATGGCTATGCATATTCATCGGTGAGACTAGTAGCATAGCATCTCTCCATTGAATACAGGTGGTTAAAGTCAACAACCCTCATTGAATATTCCATGAAGGATTACAGTAATGGGATGTATATACCAATTCAAAAAAAGAATAGGCAGGAGTCCGCTGTGCCGTTTTGTGGACAACGACTCCCATTGTTAGGGCGGAGAGACATGAATTCATTTTATTTTTATTTCACCTTTATTTAACCAGGTAGGCTAGTTGAGAACAAGTTCTCATTTACAATTGCGACCTGGCCAAGATAAAGCAAAGCAGTTCGACACATACAACAACACAGAGTTACACATGGAGTAAAACAAACATACAGTCAATAATACAGTATAAAAATAAGTCTATATACAATGTGAGCAAGTGAGGTGAGATAAAGGCAAAAAAAAAGGCCATGGTAACGAAGTAAATACAAAATAGCAAGTAAAACACTGGAATGGTTGATTTGCAGTGTAAGACTGCGCAAAGTAGAGATAGAAATAATGGGGTGCAAAGGAGCAAAATAAATAAATAAATACAGTAGGGAAAGAGGTAGTTGTTTGGGCTAAATTATAGATTGCCTATGTACAGGTGCAGTAATCTGTGAGCTGCTCTGACAGCTGGTGCTTTAAAGCTAGTGAGGGAGATAAGTGTTTCCAGTTCCAGAGATTTTTGTAGTTCGCTCCTGTCATTGGCAGCAGAGAACTGGAAGGAGAGGCGGCCAAAGGAAGAATTGGTTTTGGGGGTGACCAGAGAGATATACCTGCTGGAGCGCGTGCTACAGGTGGGTGCTGCTATGGTGACCAGTGAGCTGAGATAAGGGGGGACTTTACCAAGCAGGGTCTTGTAGATGACCTGGAGCCAATGGGTTTGGCGACGAGTATGAAGCGAGGGCCAGCCAACGAGAGTGTACAGGTCGCAGTGGTGGGTAGTATATGGGACTTTGGTGACAAAGCAGATGGCACTGTGATAGACTGCATCCAATTTATTGAGTAGGGAATTGGAGGCTATTTTGTAAATGACATCGCCGAAGTCGAGGATTGGTAGGATGATCAGTTTTACAAGGGTATGTTTGGCAACATGAGTGAAGGATGCTTTGTTAACCTAGTGTCCAAAGAAGGGCCAGAAGTATACAGAACGGTGTTCGTTGCGTAGAGGTGGATCAGAGACTCACCAACAGCAAGAGCGACATCATTGACGTATACAAAGAAGAGAGTCGGTCCAAGAATTGAACCCTGTGGCACCCCCATAGAGACTGACAGAGGCCCGGACTACAGAGCCTCCGATTTGACACACTGAACTCTATCAGAGAAGTAGTTGGTGAACCAGGCGAGGCATTCATTTGAGAAACCAAGGCTGTCGAGTCTGCCAATGAGCATGTGGGGATTGACAGAGTCAAAAGCCTTGGCCAGGTCAATGAATACGGCTGCACAGTATTGTTTCTTATCGATGGTGGTTAAGATATTGTTTAGGACCTTGAGCGTAGCTGAGGTGCACCCATGACCAGCTCTGAAACCAGATTGCATAGAGGAGAAGGTATGGTGGGATTCTAAATGGTCGGTAATCTGTTTGTTGACTTGACTTTCGAAGACCTTAGAAAGGCAGGGTAGGATAGATATAAGTCTGCAGCAGTTTGGGTCAAGAGTGTCCACCCCTTTGAAGAGGGGGTTGACCGCAGCTGCTTTCCAATCTTTGGGAATCTCAGACGACACAAAGAGAGGTTGAACAGGCTAATAATAGGGGTGGCAACAATTTCAATCATTTTAGAAAGAGAGGGTCCAGATTGTCTAGCCCGGCTGATTTGTAGGGGTCCAGATTTTGCAGCTCTTTCAGAACATTAGCTGACTGGATTTGGGAGGAGAAATGGGGAAGGCTTGGGCGAGGTGCTGTGGGGGGTGCAGTGCTGTTGACCGGGGTAGGGGTAGCCAGGTGGAAAGCATGGCCAGCCGCAGAAAAATGCTTTTTGAAATTCTCAATTATAGTGGATTTATCAGTGGTGACAGTGTTTCCTATCTTCAGTGCAGTGGGCAGCTGAGAGGAGGTGTTCTTATGCTCTTATTCTCTGGGACACTTCACAGAACTTTTTTGAGTTTGTGTTGCAGGAAGCAAATTTCTGCTTGAAAAAGCTAGCCTTGGCTTTCCTAACTGCCTGTTTATATTGGTTTCTAGCTTTCCTGAAAAGTTGCATATAACAGGGGCTGTTTGATGCTAATGCAGAACGCCATAGGATGTTTTTGTGTTGGTTAAGGGCAGTCAGGTATGGAGAAAACCAAGGGCTATAGCTGTTCCTGGTTCTAAATATCTTGAAAGGGGCATGCTTATTTAAGATGGTGAGGAAGGAATTAAAAAAAAACAGGCATCCTCTACTGACGGGATGAGATCAATATCCTTCCAGGATACCCCGGCCAAGTCGATTAGAAAGACCTGCTTGCTGAAGTGTTTCAGGGAGCGTTTGACATTGATGAGTGGAGGTCGTTTGACCGCTGACCCATTACGGATGCAGGCAATGAGGCAGTGATCACTGAGATCTTGGTTGAAAACAGCTAGAGGGCAAGTTGGTTAGGATGATATCTATGAGGGTGCCCGTGTTTACGGCTTTGGGGTGGTACCTGGTAGGTTCACTGATCATTTGTGTGAGATTGAGGGCATCAAGCTTAGATTGTAGGATGGCTGGGGGGTTAAGCATGTTCCAGTTTAGGTCGCCTAGCAGCACGAGCTCTGAAGATAGATGGGGGGCAATCAGCTCACATATGGTGTCCAGGGCACAGCTGGGGGCAGAGGGTGGTCTATAGCAGGCGGCAATGGTGAGAGACTTGTTTTTAGAGAGGTGGATTTTTAAAAGTAAAGTTTAAATTGTTTGGGTACAGACCTGGATAGTAGGACAGAACTCTGCAGACTATTTTTGCAGTAGATTTCTGCAAAATTTCCGCCCCCTTTGGCCGTTCTATCTTGTCTGAAAATGTTGTAGTTAGGGATGAAAATTTCAGAATTTTTGGTGGTCTTCCTAAGCCAGGATTCAGACACGGCTAGAACATCCGGGTTGGCAGAGTGTGCTAAAGCAGTGAATAAAACAAACTTAGGGAGGAGGCTTCTCATTTTAGCATAATTCCTAATATTAATCACATTTCGTTGCAATCGGAGTATCCTACCTGGCTGGCATTAAAATGGCCAAATAGCTCCAAACCTGGACCATGTTTGGAGAGCCCATAGTTGTTTTATTTAACTAGGCAAGTCAGTTAAGAACAAATTATTATTTACAATGATGGCCTAGGAACAGTGGATTAACTGCCTTGTTCAGCGGCAGAATGACAGATGTTTACATTGTCAGCTCGGGATTTGGTCTAGCAACCTTTCAGTTACTGGCCCAACGCTCTAACCACTAGGTTACTTGCTGCCCCACAGAGCTTAGTGAAAAATAGCCTACAGAGCTTAGTGAAAAATGTGTTCTTATAAGCCCAGTCATTGTGTTAAGACAGAGATTTGACTGGCCATTATTTAAAAGAGGATCCCAGCCTTCTCGTGCTACTATATGTATTGCTAAATTCTTAAGACTAAGCACGTTGATCCGCTTTACAAATGGTGTAGCCTACCTGGCATATTAAAAACGCAACCGGATGTAACCTCCAATTTGCTATTCCAGTGCAGGCTACGGACTTTTTTTTTGGTGGACCATTCTAAATAAATAAAAAATCCACACAGTATATAGTAGGCTATATGTAAAGACCAGATTAAATTGAAAAAATTCTGATGTGAGAATATTATCAAGTGCTTGTCAAATTGTGAATGAGAGACTGATGAAGTGTATGCAGCCTGCGTAAGAAACAGAGCAGAGCTGCAACTTTAATTGTGATTCAAACCTTAAAATATATTAGAAATCCAACCACATAACCTAAGGCTGCATGATGTGACTAATGATTATTTGAAATAAGTTGCATGAAAGGCATGCATAAATAGCTCTAAATTAAGCATATAGGACAACCTGTTTTTTTGTTAACCACTCAACACAGAATAGCCGCATGTGTGCACTCTCTTCGAAATCGCGTGGGGAAAATATCCTTTCTATTTTATTCAGCTATGTTTTAAATTGTATTGTTCTTACCATAAAATAATATAAAATAATGCCACAGGAATTATAAGCAAATCTTGCCTTCTAAATTAACTAGTGTAGCCCACAGCCATATGGCATAGCCAGATCAGGGCCTATCATAAGGATGCTATTCTGCTCTTCTGAAATAGGCTACATTTTCTTCATAGCATAATGTTTCTTTAGACATGCCTAAAATAAATAATGGATTTATTGTGATGGTGTAGACAATATTAAATAGATTTATTAGACTTTTTAAAATGTAGATGTTACAAATGGCCTCATCAGTGGCTTGTAGTCTATGTGGAAGCCAGAGATGCTAAACATGTTTATGTTAATTAATGCTCAATTACCATGAGACCGGAAGCTATTTACATGACAATCACCTTCTGACAAAATGTCGTGAACACCACAGCCCTATTTCAGGCACAGTGAATTATGGGGGAAAGCAACACAGGCTGATAGATGACATGGGCCATTACTGTACAGTAAAGTAATGACCATCCATCCTTTTAAAATGAGCCTGGAACAAGATTCAATGTTTCCACTGCATCCTGTGAGAAAACAATTTTGGTGATAAACACATTGGTCTATAGAGCGGTGATACAACACAGTAGACACTCCAGTAAAATATCTCTGTACCTCGGGCCTGCTTCTACTTGCTTCATCTTTGCACGCAGAGCATATCATATCAGTGATTCAGTGGTCGGTTGATAGATATCAGGGTACGTTATTTACCAGAGTGTTTCGAGCATAGTGCTCAGTTGTTTGTGACGCACAATTCACAGTTATTCTCTGTTGATCGGTAGGAAACACCTTTTCATTAGATCACTTTCATGAAAGAGAGGGTTAGGGTTAGGACTTAGGGAGTAACAGAGGTGTGAGAGAAAGAGAGTGTGGAGAGAGAGAGAGAGAGAGAGAGAGAGAGAGAGAGAGAGAGAGAGAGAGAGAGAGAGAGAGAGAGAGAGAGAGAGAGAGAGCGCGAGAGAGAGAGCTTTCACCATCCCTGAGAACACAAATGCCTAATATTGGCGAGAATAATACCTCTTCAACCCCGTGTCACTGGATATTAAGTAAACAAATCCTAATATGAAGCATGCCCTATGAAATGATATGGCTTTGTCTAGTCCATGAATTAGTTGTATTGTTATTTTATGTAGTTCTGTCTTTGAGCTGTTCTTGTCTATTAATGTTCTGTATTATGTCATGTATTATGTTTTGTGTGGACCCCAGGAAGATCAGCTTCTGCTTTCTCAACAGCTAATGGGGATTCTAATAAACTACCAAATACCAAGTATTTCATATGAGAGTTAGATAAACTCAGAGGGTGTCCCAGTAAGATAAGGGTGAGAGGCACACTCACATAAACACTAGTCTCAAAAAGCCGACCCTCTGCAACACAGTGACTAGGGTCTGCTTTCAATTATGCACTCGTTTGGTAATGAGGAACTACTTCACTGCCTACGTCACTACTGTATCCGCTTGAATACAATACAAACTAGTAGCTAGCAAGATGGACATCACAGAGGTTATTTTTTATGAGTGCATTTGGCAAGAGGCTAGTTTGCATCAACTATCTTAACTAAAACCACTGCAAGGGTTTTGCCTGCTAACTTTGGTTTTGAATCGCAATGTTCTGTCATGTCTGCCTCATGATGTGTTGGAAGAGTTGCCAGAATGTTGTTCTCCCCTTATCGATGTCGGCAGTGATGTAGTTACTCTATGCCAAAAGTCCATCACTGAAATGTCCATCATTGAAACCAGACCCTAGTCATGGTGTTGGGTCGAGTTTTTGAGACCACAAACGCAAAAAGACTAATAGCACAAACAAAATTGAGCGGATGTCTCTTCTCCATCACATATACAGTACATCTTCGTTAACACTTTATTTGGATAGTCTATAGAGCATCTACAGATGGACTAGCAGTAACATTTGTATTATCTACTAACCCTAGCCCTAACCTTAACCCTTACCCTAACCCTTATTCTAATCTAACCCTAGCCCTAACCTTAACCCTTACCCTACCCCTTATTCTAATCTAACCCTAGCCCTAACCTTAACCCTTACCCTAACCCTTATTCTAATCTAACCCTAGCCCTAACCTTAATCCTTACCCTAACCCTTATTCTAATCTAACCCTAGCCCTAACCTTAACCCTTATCCTAACCCTTAATCCAATCTAAACCTAGCCCTAACCATAACATTAGCAAGAAGTTGATATTATGACTATTTGTAAAGCATCTAGATAATATTATTTGGGGATGATAGAGAAAGAGGATGGAGAAAAGAGCAAAGGGAAAGAGAATAGTGGTTTATTGATGGTGGCACCAGTATCATGACACCAGGTGAGACCCAGATGCAGACACAGGAGGCAGATGGTTGGAGTCTTACAATATTTATTAATCCAAAGGGGTAGACAAGAGAATGGTCGTGGACAGGCAAAAGGTCTAAACCAGATCAGAGTCCAGGAGGTACAGAGTGGCAGACAGGCTCGTGGTCAAGGCAGGCAGAATGGTCAAGGCAGGCAGAATGGTCAAGGCAGGCAGAATGGTCAGGCAGGCGGGTACAAAGTCCAGAGAACAGGCAAGGGTCAAAACCGGGAGGACTAGACGAAGGAGAATAGCAAAAGGAGTACAGGAAAAACACCTTGGTTGACTTAACTTAAAAATACAAGACGAGCTGGAACAGAGAGACAGGAAACACAAGGATAAAGACACTGGGGAAAATAAGCGACACCTGGAGGGGGTGGAGACAATCACAGGAACAGGTGAAACAGATTAGGGAGTGACAACCAGGTGTGTCTGGATTACCTCTTTATGGACACTTTGCTTCCCAAGTGTTTCCATTCGGTCGCTGCTAACACTCCAGTTCAGACAGAGTTTCATGAGTTTCTCACTCTGTTTTCCTCAGATCCTCCTTTCACTGGCTGTAATAAATGTTTTTACACTTGGAAGTTGTAAACTTCATCTTGGGTGTTCTTTGACAACGACAATGCGACAAGTCAACATTCAAAGCTTGAATTACCTTGAAATATACAGTTAGAGCACAAACCCCCTTTCTAGCATTTATCACCGTGAGAATGTGTCTTTTAAGGGCAGAATTCATCCTTTTCTTTTATCTACAGCGATAGGTTAAGACAACCACCCTAACACTGTAAATGGAACATATGGGACATGAAGGATACTAATTTCAAGGTCTGGGAACTGTACAGTTTGTAGTGCTACCTGTAGTTTTAGGGGATTTGGTTTGGTATTACCTCGGATGTTACCTTCTATTGATTTATCAACTGTAAATGACTGGTATGGAATCCTGGGCGTCAACAGTACTTACAACCTGACTGAAGAAGTTACTGTTGGAAGGCATTGGAGTGTAAACAGCTGTAAAAAAATATAAAAAAACATTTACAAACCTTTTTATTTTGTGACTAGGGTTTACACACCTATTAAGCTAAATGATCGTTGTTTGCCTTAGCGTTTACTTCATCCGCTGCCTGTAATCATCTGGTGTTTTCCCCACTACTACACCCCGTTACGCCACTTACCTCACGCTAGGCTACAACTGCACTACTGTTGTTAAACAGGATAGTTAATGAAACAGCCTGGTTAGCAATTAGCTTGTAAAGACACGTTTACAAAGATAATGTAAAGATACATTAAGTTAATTATCAGGGCAGTTCAATTATGAAGGGCGATGGAAATAATGCACAGTTAAAATAATGTACTGTAGAGCTCTAAGATTTTACTTCAACTCAATCTTCCTCTTTGGGACATTATGTTTTGATGAACCATGAGTAGCTACGCAACCATGTATGATATAATTAGTTGAAAATGATTGAGTGGCTATTAGGTTACTCTCATTTAATCTGCACTTTAGTTAATTAAGTAAATCAGAGGATAGAACAGCCAGAATACTGAATACTGCTTTATCTTTTAATGGATGACAGGCAACTGGTTAGTGTGTGTGTGTGTGTGTGTGTGTGTGTGTGTGTGTGTGTGTGTGTGTGTGTGCGTGTTTGTGCGTGTGTGTGTGTGTGTGCGTGTGTGTGTGTGTGTGTGTGTGTGTGTGTGTGTGTGTGTGTGTGTGTGTGTGTGTGTGTGTGTGTGTGCACGTATGTCACATTCACGCACTATCCGTCTACACATTGCGCTAATAATTTCCTCAACAACTAAGCACTTCCATTTCACATGGCTTTCATTTCACATGAGTTCATCCCTCTTCCAACCCCTCTTTAATATTGGAGTCATCTCCTAATAGTCTCCCAGTAAAGATACGATCATCTGCCTAGCGGGTCTCAGTGCTACCAGATTCAACTTAAAGCTTTACTAGGCAGGCGAACAATAACGTCTGCTTGAGTCAGACGAAGCAGAGGAGCTCAGCCAGAGACAGAGGATCCGTCCCAAATGGTACCGACCAAGTGCCATAGGGCACTATATAGGCAATAGGGTGCCATTTGGAATACAGTCCTCAGATACCTTTATGTTATTAACGCCATCCTCAGGGCTTTGTCCCAATCATCTCAAAATGGCTCCATTCCTTTCCTCATCAACTCCACGTCAATTACAAGTTCCTCATCAACTTTTATTCTTTGTACTCTATACATGGCAAAATGTTGTCAATGTGTGTATCTGACATCATGCTGCAAAGCAAATGGCCCCACTGAGATAATAGAGATTCTCTACTAATTGTCTCCCATGCGGTGATTATGAAAGGGAATGGAGGAAAGGAAGCTATTTGAGAATATTTGGATGCAGTTCTGAAACTGGAGGGACTTTCAAGTCGAAAGCAAGTCTCTAGGTCTATCAATGGTAACAACAGAAAGAATAAGACCAAGGAAGCCATTGACTAACATTATGAAACAGTTCAGATTCCCAATCCTCTGGCCTGCTGGCCTGCTGGCTCAGGGGCTGCGTCTGGACATTATTTAAAGCTCTGTTCTGCATTGATGTCATTAGACGCCACAGTCGAGGTTCAAAGGTTAATGGCGGTGAGGGGGAAAAAGCCAGTGTAATTGACAGAAACTCTAATTGGGGGCTCTCTATTCCAATTCAAAGAGCTGCCTGGGTTTTGACCCCATGCTGAGTATGCTAGTTTTTAAAGTTTCTTTGTGCTCGGTATCTCCCTTCCCTGTCATTTAATGACATCAAAACACAAATACACCTACCTCCAAAACAAAATAAATGCATTGTGCTCATTGGGGGAAAAAAAGCACAATGCAAAGGGATTCTGCCTGGTTTTGATGTCAGAGCAAATAGACAAAAAGGCACAAGAAAGGCAGGAAGCCTGATACATATTCTGATACATATTTCATGCATTTACAGAGAGAACTTGTATGTTGTGAAAGACAGACTGACTCTACTTTCAGGCCTTCAAAGAAAAAGTACAAGGAAGGGGTAAAAAAACAACCTTTCAGGCAATGACATCAGCTGGCTTGGCAGTGGGTGTCTGGGTGGCAGCAGGGCCTTTTTGGCGAAGTGGGGGGAATTAAAACAGTGCACAATTGCTACCAGACGGCAACGTTGACCACAGACGGCCTGATTGGAAACAGCGATGTGCTGGCGTGGCACAAAAAAGTAAATGAGCACAGTCGATCTGGAGGGAGAGTAGTGGACACACAGATCCTCTGGTTCTACTTAGTAGAAGAGAGACCGTTAGCTTTGCATGGTAGTGTAGTAAAATGGAGGCGTTGGCTAGATGAGGTGTTTCGCCAAACGTGGTTCGCAACCACGTCTGACACCTGAAGACTTTGTGTTTTACCCAGAGTTAGAACCAGGTTTTAGCTCACACAGACCACTGGGATTTAATATACAGTTGGTGCTCGTGACTTAAACCACATAGTTGATGTCTATCGGCTGCCGAAGCCGCTGTAGGAGGTAGTAGCGGATGCGGTTAGTCGAACTATGCTTACGTGACCAGTAACCTCATGATAGGCCCCAGAGGTAACGCCTAGGCTTTAGCTAAAAGAGCTAACATGGTATTGAATGCATGCCCTGTTTTGAGGTTAACTGTCTTGAGTATTCAATTAGGAAACCATTCATTACACGGTATTACTTCAGTTCCTGCGCAAACTGAAAACTTCCCAAACACCCATTTTACAGGGCATTCGGAAAGTATTCAGACCATGTGACTCTTTCCACATTTAGTTACATTACAGCCTTATTCTAAAATGTATTACATTTATTTTTCCTCATCAATCTATACACAATACCCCATAAAGACAACATGGAAACAGGTTTTTAGAAATGTTTGCAAATGTATTAAAAATAAAAAACAGAAATACCTTCTTTACATAAGTATTCAGACCCTTTGCTATGAGACTCGAAATTGAGCTCAGGTGCATCCTGTTTCCATTGATCATCCTTGAGATGTTTCTACAACTTGATTGGAGTCCACATGTGGTAAACACAATTGATTGGACATGATTTGGAAAGGCACACACCTGTCTATATAAGGTCCCACAGTCGACAGTGCATGTCAGAGCAAAAACCAAGCCATGAAGTCAAAGGAATTGTCAGTAAAGCTCCGAGACAGGATTGTGTCGAGGCACAGATCTGGGGAAGGGTACCAAAACATTTATTTTGCATTGAAGGTCCCCAAGAACACAGTGGCCACCATCATTATTAAATGGAAGAAGTTTGGAACCAGTAAGACTCTTCCTAGAGCTGGCCGCCCGGCCAAACTGAGCAATTGTGGGAGAAGGGCCTTGGTCAGGGAGGTGACCAAGAACTCGATGGTCACTCTGACAGAGCTCCAGAGTTCCTTTGTGGAGATTAGGCAAACCTTCCAAAAGGACAACCATCTCTGCAGCACTCAACCAATCAGGCCTTTATGGTAGAGTGGCTAGACTGAAGCCGCTCCTCTGTAAAAGACACAACAGCCCGCTTGGAGTTTTCCAAAAGGCACCAAGATTCTCTGGTCTGATGAAACCAAGATTGAACTCTTTGGCCTCAATGCCAAACATCACGTCTGGAGGAAACCTGGCACCATCTCTACGGTGAAGCATGGTGGTGTCAGCATCATGCTGTGGGGATGTTTTTCAGTGACAGGGCCTGGGAGACTAGTCAGAATCGAGGGAAAGATGATTGGAGCAAAGTACAGAGGGGTCCTTGATGAAAACCTGCTTCAAAGCTCTCAGGACCTCAGACTGGAGTGAAGGTTCACCTTCCAACAGGACAACGACCTTCAGCACACAGCCAAGACAATGGAGGAGTGGCTTCGGGACAAGTCTCTGAATGTCCTTGAGTGGCCCAGCCAGAGCCCGGACTTGAACCCGATCAAACATCTCTGGAAAGACCTGAAAATAGCTTTGCAGCGACACTCCCCATCCAACCTCACAGAGTTTGAGAGGATCTGCAGAGAAGAATGAGAGAAACTCCAACTATAGGTGTGCCAAGCTTGTAGCGTCATACCCAAGAAGACTTGAGGCTGTAGTCGCTGCCAAAGGTGCTTCAATGAAGTACTGAGTAAAGGGTTTGAATACTTATGTAAATGAGATATTTTCATATTTTTTATTTGCAAAAATGTAAAAGAAAACTGTTTTTTTTCTTTGCCATTGTGGTGTATTGTGTGTAGATTGATGAGGGGGGAAACAATTTCATCAATTTTAGAATAATGCTTTAACGTAACAAAATGTGGAAAAAGTCAAGAGGTCTGAATACTTTCCGAATGCACTGTACCAATGTGGCAGGACTTGTTTGTTAGTATTTTGTCGCAAATTAGATGATACCAGGTATCCATCCATGTTCCATGGCAAATCGCACCATACATTCAATGAGCACAATACCACTTGTAGGCTACAAATGCTCCTCCATATTTGGCTGTATCAGAAACCAGATCAAAACATCTGGTTCTAGGAGGAGTCATGGTCCAAACAGTCCTTGTGGTTTTGGTCTGTGTTTAAGAGCCGGCTAATGGTGTCGACGGCGGTGAGAAGTGGCTCCAGTTCCGTGACTGGGGAAGAAAACCAGAAGCCTCATCTGCCAGGGCCCTGAGGCTTGGTGTTAAGACTGCAGGCCTGCCTGTCTGTTAGAGCTGAAGTAACGCTGGCCCGGAACCCATTTGAATCCAGTCAGTCTGCTTTGGTCTGTATACATTTTCTTCCCTTACATGGCCAAACTATTTCCTGCTCCAAGTCAATACCATCAATCAGGCCTTCAGATTAAGGCCTTACAGTAAGACAGAGACAGCGGGGAGTGTGTATATTTCTCTGTCTGTCTTGTTACTACAGCTGTTGTTGACAGTGATGCTGTTACCTGGAGGAGTATTGATGGAGAGACACACTGAGCCAGGCTGCCGGGGATGTGTGGCGGGCCACTGCTCATCAGGGATTCACAGGTAGAAGTCCCCCATGCGTCTTTCCCATACACTTCTCTACCTGCTGCTCCACCAATTACACACATCCTCCATCTCCGGCGTGAGAAACACAAGTTACTCTGCCTTATCGACTGACTGGAAACTCGGAAGGCAGAACTTGGGAGCCCTTGAGGCGATACCAGACAAGGAGGACGAGGAATGAGGGGCTTCAGGAGGCCTGTTTTTTAAAGTTGTTCACATTTTGATTCCTCTTGGGAATCAAACAGACCACCATCTTAGATTTAATGGAGTGGTCACTTGAGGATCCATCAGCTTTTAATTGGGCTGTTCTCTATTGTGCTGTTGGGGGAAGAGAGACGTTCGGCGTCCATTTTAAGCAGTTCAAAAGCATTTCAACTTTGAGTAGAGGACTCAGTGATAGACTCAGTGATGTGGCATCACCAACCTTCACTACTTTCGGAGAAAGCAGGTTAGGACATGGAAATGGCCTTTTCTTTCTCCTCACTGTTAAACTGCGTAAAATGTACAAGTGCAACCAATTACGGTAATTGAAAACAGAAGAAGTGTCCAATTAATAGTACGAGGGAGAATGCAGGCGGCGGTGAGAAGCCGTTAGTGGTGGGCAAGAAAAGCGGGGAAAATGGGCAATTATTCACGTCTCACATGCCAAAGCAATTACCCATCAGCGCAACACAGGAGGGGTTCTGGTAAAATAAACAACGGGATGGGCACAAACTGGCAGGTAGGGTGGGAAAGGAGGGGGATTTGACCATCAGGAAACGGCACTTGTGACGGGAAGCATTGGAGCATACCTTTGCATAATACTCCTTTTAGGGCGAAAGCACTGGACTGTCATCAGAATGCAGATGCCCAGACCATGATGCACCTGTCAAGGAAGACTCCACTATTAGCTGCGTGTGGAGTTTTTTTAATATACTTTTATTTCTCTCTGTCTTTTTCCCCCTCTTGTCAAAGCACGCGTGACTGCTCATCCCCTCGTTGTTACCTACAAGACAAACTCATCCAAACAATATTCCTTTCCCATCCATTTCCCTACTCTTTTACGACAGACAACGGCAATTTGGATTTAGCTGTTTTGACAGCCATCTTGTGTCTGTGGTCCCTTTACAGTGAGGTGGAGTGATGGGAGACACTGTTAGTGTTTTGTGAAATATGGGGGAAAAGATTGGTTCATAAGTAGTTAGCACGGTTGGGGGAAAGCGTGGGGCTGATATTTTTGGGGTCGGGGTAGAGCACAGAAAATTTGCATTTAAAGTACTTCCCCACCAGGCATTGCCTTACCTTGTGCGCTCAGCCAATATGTTCCCTGCTGGCCTTTTAAAACTTCTGCCTAAGCTCCCACAAATGTACTCCAACTTCTCCAAAGTACAGTATGTCATGAAACCTGTTTGCGCACGATTCGGAGGGAAACATTTTCAAGGGTCCTGATGTACACTATAAACGACGCCCTGCTTCGTATATGTTAATCTTCTTGTATTCCATTTCCTTAAATGGAGAATTCAAAACAGGGGATTCCTGACTTGGGCCCTGGAGGTCTACAGATGAGCCAGTCTTCACTGTTCTCTTTAAATCATCGCCTAAAGCAGACCTGAGAGAGGACATGGTTAACCCTTTGAAGGTATTTACAGTGGAGCATTGGGCAAACCCCCTTTTGGAATCTCCTTGAGGGGACTCTCTCTCTCTCTCTCTCTCTCTCTCTCTCTCTCTCTCTCTCTCTTTCTCTCTCTCTCTCTCTCTCTCTCTCTCTTTCTCTCTGTCTCTCTCTCTCTCGCTTTCTCTCTCTCTCTCTTTCTCTCTCTCTCTCTCTCTCTCTCTCTCTCTCTCTCTCTCTCTCTCTCTCTCTCTCTCTCTCTCTCTCTCACAGAAGCAGCAGGTTTCAAGCCACTCTCCCTTGTTTGTACACACTTAATTACTCCAATCAATCCTAAATAAATAAACAAGTCAACGTATGGCGATACATGTCTTTCCCATAGCCCTCCCTCCATCTCATTATCCTGGAGCTGATTTGCTTGCGGTTTTACTCTCCGTGTATACATATTTCCCTTTCAGTTTAATCTAAAGGCTCAATATTGCAGTGCATAATTGATGTGATGGGGCCTGGAGCTGTGTTGAGCCAGCTGTGGAGAATAAGAACAATGCCTCCCACCGGCAGAGATGGGCGATAAATAGACAGCAGATTCCTTTCTGAGGTCTCCAGTAATTCCCCTTGAGATGTACAGGGACTGCCATATTCAATGTCACTGGGATATAATCATGCTAGTTAGTTTTATTTAACCTTTATTTAACCAGGTAGGCTAGTTGAGAACAAGTTCTCATTTGCAACTGCGACCTGACCAAGATAAAGTAAAGCAGTGTGACACAGACAACAACACAGAGTTACACATGGAATAAACAATAAACAAGCCAATAACACAATAAACAAGTCAATGACACAGTAGAAAAAATAAAGTCTATATACAGTGTGCGCAAAAGGCATGAGGAGGTAGGCAATAAATAGGCCATAGTAGCGAAGAATTACAATTTAGCAGATTAACACTGGAGTGATAAATGAGCAGATGATGATGTGCAAGTAGAGATACTGGTGTGCAAAAGAGCAGAAAAGTAAATAAAAACAGTATGGGGATGAGGTAGATTGGGTGGGCTATTTACAGATGGACTATGTACAGCTGCAGCGATCGGTTAGCTGCTCAGATAGCTGATGTTTAAAGTTGGTGAGGGAAATAAAAGTCTCCAGCTTCAGAGATTTTTGCAATTCGTTCTAGTCACTGGCAGCAGAGAACTGGATGGAAAGGCGGCCAAAATGCATTGGTTAGCAATGCTTCTAGGAATTACAGTGCAGTATGGACTAATGGACTGTGGACATGTTTACACTTCACTACAGCCCTGAGGTACAAAGACCCAACAATTAGAAATGCAACAATGAATTAAGAAGCATACTGGTATCCCCCCGGGTATCAAATCAAATCAAATGTTATTGATCGCATACACATATTTAGATGTTATTGATTTTAACAATTCACAACAACACACACAAATCTAAAAGTAAAATAATGGAATTAAAAAACATTAGGACGAGCAATGTTGGACTGGCATTGACTAGAATACAGTGGAATACAGTAAATACATATGAAATGAAAAAGAGTTCATTTCACTATTAAAGTGACCATTGTTCCATTATTAAAGTTATCCATATTACATTACTTTAAAAAAATGTTTAACCTTTATTTAACTAGACAAGTCAGTTAAAAACAAATTCTTATTTACAATGACGCAAAAGGCATCCTGCGGGGATGGGGGCTGGGATTACAAATAAAAATAAATTCAATAAAAATATAGGACAGAACACACATCACGACAAGAGAGACAACACAACACTACATAAAGAGAGACCTAAGACAACAACATGGCAGCAACACATGACAACAACATGGTAGCATCACAACATGGCAGCAGCACAACACGGTAGCAGCACAAAACAGGGTACAAACACAATGTGGCACAGACAACAGCACAAAGGGCAAGATGGTAGAGACAACAATACATCACGCAAAGCAGCCACAACTGTCAGTAAGAGTGTCCATGATTGAGTTTTTGAAAAAAGAGATTGAGATAAAACTGTCCAGTTTGAGTGTTTGTTGCAGCTCGTTCCAGTCGCTAGCTGCAGCGAACTGAAAAGATGAGCGACCTAGGGATGTGTGTGCTTTGTAGACTTTAACAGAATGTGACTGGCAGAATGGGTGTTGTATGTGGAGGATGAGGGCTGTAGTAGGTATCTCAGATAGGGAGGAGTGAGGCCTAAGAGGGTTTTATAAATAAGCATCAACCAGTGGGTCTGGCGACAGGTATACAGAGATGACCAGTTTACAGAAGTGATGTGATGTGTCCTATAAGGAGCATTGGTGGCAAATATGATGGCAAATGGTAAAAGAACATCTAGCCGCTCGAGAGCAGCCTTACCTGCCGATCTGTGCATGGATGGTCATCTGAATCAGGCTTAGTTTGGCATCAGGGTTGAAAGAGGAGCGGTTACAATAGAAGAAACCAACTTTAGCCTGCAGCTTTGATATGTACTGAGAGAAGGACACCATCTAGCCATACTCCCAAGTACTTGTATGAGGTGACTACCTCCAGCTCTAAGTCCTCAGAGGTAGAAATCACACCTGTTGGGAGAGGGGCATTCTTCTTACCAACCACATGACCTTTGTTTTGGAGGTGTTCAGAACAAGGTTAAGTAGAGAAAGCTTGTTGGACACTAAGAAAGCTTTGTTGTAGAGCATTTAACACAAAATCCGGGGAGGAGCCAGCTGAGTATAAGACTGTATTATCTTCATATAAATGGATGAGAGAGCTTCCTACTGCCTGAGCTATGTTGTTTTGCAAGCACAGACTGGAGTATGTTCCGGGATTCATCCAATGGCATTGAGGAGTATACCACCTCAGTCATTGGCTTAATCAATAAGTACATTGACGACGTTGTCGCCACAGTGACCGTACCTACATATCCCATCCAGAAGCCATGGATTACAAGCAACATCTGCATCAAGCTAACGGCTAGAGCTGCCACTTTCAAGGAGCGGGACACTAATCCGGACTCTTATAAGAAGTCCCGCTATGCCCTCAGACGAACCATCAAACAAGCAAAGCGTCAATACAGGATTAAAATTGAATCCACCTACACCGGCTCAGACGCTTGTCGGATGTGGCAGGACTTGAAAACTATTACGGACTACAAAGGAAAACCCAGACGAGCTGCCCAGTGACGCGAGCCTACCAGATGAGCTAAATGCCTTTTATGCTCACTTCGAGGCAAGCAACACTGAAGCATGCAGGAGAGCACCAGCTGTTTTGGATGACTGTGTGATAACTCTCTTAGTAGCCGATGTGAAAAAGACCTTTAAACAGGTCAACACAAAGCCATGGGGCCAGACGGATTACCAGGACGTGTAATCAAAGCATGAGCGGACCAACTGGCAAGTGTTTTCACTGACATTTTCAACCTCTCCCTGACCGAGTCTGTAATACCTACAGTACATGTTTCAAGCAGACCACCATACTCCCTGTGCCCAAGGAAGTGAAGGTAACCTGCCTAAATGATTACCGCCCCATAGCACTCACGTCGGTAGCCATGAAGTGCTTTGAAAGGCTGGTCATGGCTCACATCAACAGCATCCTCCCGAATAACCTAAACACACTCCAATTCGCATACCGCCCCAACAGATGACGCAATCTCACTCCACACTGCCCTTTCCCACCTGGATAAAAGGAACGCCTACAGTTTAAGTCAGAAGTTTACATACACTTAGGTTGGAGTCATTAAAACTATTTTTTTACCACTCCACAAAATTCTTGATAACAAACTACAGTCTTGGCAAGTCGGTTAGGACATCTACTTTCTGCATGAAACATATTTTTTCCAACAATTGCTTACAGAGAGATTATTTCACTTATACACGTAAGTCACTGTATCACAATTCCAGTGGGTCAGAAGCTTACATACACTAAGTTGACAGTGCCTTTAAACAACTTGGAAAATTCCAGAAAATGATGTTATGGCTTTAGAAGCTTTTGATAGGCTAATTGACCTCATTTGAGTCAATTGGAGATGTACCTGTGGATCTATTTCAAGGCCTACCTTCAAACTCAGTGTCTCTTTGCTTGACATCATGGGAAAATCAAAATTAAATAGGCCAAGACCTCAGAAAAAAAATTTATGACCTCCACAAGTCTGGTTCGTCCTTGGGAGAAATTTCCAAACACCTGAAGGTACCACGTTCATCTGTACAAACAATAGTACACAAGTATAAACACCATGGGACCACACAGCCGTCACACCGCTCAGGAAGGAGACGCGTTCTGTCTCCTAGAGATGAACGTACTTTGGTGCGAAAAGTGCAAATCTATCCCAGAACAACAGCAAAGGACCTTGTAAAGATGCTGGAGGAAACAGGTAGAAAAGTATCTATATCCACAGTAAAACGAGTCCTATATCGACATAACCTGAAAGGCCTCTCAGCAAGAAAGAAGCCACTGCTCCAAAACCACCATAAAGCCACCAGATTATGGTTTGTAACTGCACATGGGGACAAAGATCGGACTTTTTGAAGAAATGTCCTCTAGTCTGATGAAACAAAAATAGAACTGTTGGGCTATAATGACCATCGTTATGTTTGGAGGAAGGCTTGCAAGAGGAGAGGCTTGCAAGCCAAAGAACACCATCCCAACCGTGAAGCAGGGGGTGGCAACATCATGTTGTGGGGGTGCTTTGCTGCAGAAGGGACTGGGGCACTTCACAAAATAGATGGCGTCATGAGGGAGGAAAATTATGTGGATATATCGAAGCAACATCTCAAGACATCAGTCAGGAAGTTAAAGCTTGGTCGCAAATGGGTCTTTCAAATGGACAATGTCCCCAAGCATTCTTCCAAAGTTGTGGCAAAATGGCTTAAGGACCACAAAGTCAAGGTATTGGAGTGGCCATCACAAAGTCTTGACCTCAATACCATAGAACATTTGTTGGCCGAACTGAAAAAGCATGTGCGAGCAAGGAGGCCTACAAACCTGACTCAGTTACAGCAGGTCTGTCAGGGAGAATGGGCCAAAATTCACCCAACTTATTGTGGGAAGCTTGTGGAAGGCTACCCGAACGTTTGACACAAGTTAAATAATTTAAGGCAATGCTACCAAATATTAATTGAGTGTATGTAAACTTCTGACCGACTGGAAATGTGGAGAAAGAAATTAAAGCTGATAATAAATAATTCTCTCACTATTATTCTGACATTTCACATTCTTAAAATAATGTGGTGATCTTAACTGACCTAATAATTTTTGCTTGGATTAAATGTCAGGAATTGTGAAAAACTGAGTTTAAATGTATTTGGCTCAGGTGTATGTAAACTTCCGACTTCAACTGTATGTGAGAATGTAGTTCATTGACTACAGCTCAGCATTCAACACCATAGTGCCCACGAAGCTCATCACTAAGTTAAGGACCCGGGACTACACACCTCCCTTTGCAACTGGATCCTGAACTTCCTGAAGGGCCGCCCCCAGGTGGTAAGGGTAGGCAACAACAGGTCGGCCATGCTGATCCACAACACTGGGGCTTCTCAGGGGTGTGTACTTAGTCCCCTCCTGTACTCCCTGTTCATCCACAACAATGATGCGACAGCCTATAGGGAGGAGGTCAGAGAACTGGCAGTGGCAGGAGAACAACCTCTCTATCAATGTGAGTAAGCCAAAGGAGCTGATTGTGGACTACAGGAAAAGGCGGGCCGAACAGGCCCCCATTAACTTCGACGGGCTGTAGTGGAGCGGGTTGAGAGTTTCAAGTTCCTTGATATCCACATCACCAACAAACTATCATGGTCCAAACACACAAAGACAGTCGTGAAGAGGGCGCAACAAAACCTTTTCCCCCTCTGGAGACTGAAAAGATTTGGCATGGGTCCCCAGATCCTCAAGAAGTTCTACAGCTGCACCATCGAGAGCATCCTGACTGGAAAGCATCACCGGCTGGTATTGCAACTGCTCGGCATCTGATGTTAAGGCACAACAGCGGATAGTGCGTGTGGCCCAGTACATCACTGGGGCCAGGCTTCCTGCCATCCAGGACCTGTATAACAGGCGGTGTCAGAGGAAAGCCCAAAAAATTGTCAGGGACTCCAGTCACCCAAGTCATAGACTGTTTTCTCTGCTACCTCACGGCAAGCGGTACCGGAGTGCCAAGTCTAGGACCAAAAGACTCCTTAACAGCTTTTACCCCCAAGCCATAAGACTGCTGAACAATTAATCAAACGGCCACCGGACTATTTACTGTACATTGACACCCCCCCCCCTCCATTTGTTAAGTACACTGCTGCTACTCGCTGTTTAACATCTATGCATTGTCACTTGACCCCTACCTACATGTACAAATTTCCACAACTAACCTGTAGCCCCGCACACTGACTCGGGTACCGGTACCCCCTGTATAGCCTCGTTATTGTTTTATTATTGTGTTACTTTTTACTTTAGTTTATTTGGTAAATATTTTCTTAACTCTCTTGACCTGCACTGTTGGTTAAAGGGCTTGTAAGTAAGCATTTCACGGTAAAGTCTGCACTTGTTGTATTCGGCGCATGTGACAAATAAAGTTTGATTCGATGTAAATTGACAAGAGCATGTGGCCTAGGATCGAGCCTTGGGGTACACCCTTGGTGACAGGCAGTGGCTGAGACAGCAGATGTTCTGACTTTATACACTGCACTCTTTGAGAGAAGTAGTTAGCAAACCAGGCCAAAGACCCCTCAGGAGACACCAATACTCCTTAGCCGGCACTCACAAATGGAATGCTCTACCGTATTTACCTAAGTGACCAGTGATTCCATTATCTAAGTGACCAGTGTTCCATTATTAAAGTGACCGGTGTTCCATTATTAAAGTGACCAGTGATTCCATTATTAAAGTGACTAGTGTTACATTATTAAAGTGACCAGTGATTCCATTATTTAAGTGACCAGTGTTCCATTATTAAAGAGACCAGTGTTCCATTATTAAAGTGACCAGTGATTCCATTATTAAAGTGACCAGTGTTACATTATTAAAGTGACCAGTGTTACATTATTAAAGTGACCAGTGATTCCATTATTTAAGTGACCAGTGTTCCATTATTAAAGTGACCAGTGTTCCATTATTAACATGAGCAGTGTTCCATTATTAATAAAGGATGTGTGTATGAATGTAGCCTTAGTTGTCCAGCAGGACAGTGAGTAGCTCCATGCAATGTGACCTTTCCATTTCTGTGGTTGGTCTTGGTCTATCTTTGGCACTACCCTCTGAAGACCAGTGACCTTTGCTGTATGCTATAGACTCCTGAGAGAGGCGTAGCCTAGTCCCAAAGGCTTGACAATGACCAAGACAGTAGAACTAGAAGACAGCACAAACACTACTGGGACCAGACTAGAAGAGGTCTGTGTTTGAGTGCCAAAACATTTTCCTCCTTCATGATTCTTTTCATAAAGATTTTGACAGATGCCAAGAGACATCTAAGTGGATATATATATATCAACTGTTTAAAAGCTTATTGATCAAGCTTCTATTTCATACTCCAGATGTTAATGTAGTTATTTTCCTCCTTGCTATCATGTAATATAAACTCATGAATCTGATGCCGGGGCCAGATGGCTTTCCATTCTAAATGGAATACGGTTAGAACAAATCCCATTCAAACCCAAGCTCAGTCTAGTCTCCTCAGTGGAGTTTCTAATCTCAGCCCAACTCCTAACTCTAAACTTAATCTAACCCCTAACCTTAACCTTAATAACCAATTGGAATTAGTTGCCTAAACTGAACCAATCACATTTCTGCCCTTGAGACAGAGCTGCCCTTAGAAGCCCTTAGAACTGCCTCTACACAGTCCAACTCTGCTCAGTGTTTGTCTCTTATGGCCCCAGGGCAGCCTGCTGTGCTTATTCTTAATTGGTCATGTTGATTCAGTCATCTGAGTCACTGTGAAAGGCGGGGGAGCAGTAATTAAAAACAGGGTATGTCTCCGTGTTCATTCCTTTTTTATTTATTCATTAATTGTTCCTTTTGGGGGTGGGGGGGACAATTAACAAAAACATACAAAAACAATAGACAACTTAACATTTACATACACTACATACATTTCCACAAACAGTAATGACATCACACTTCCTCAGACCCACATGTTCCCACCATATCCAAACCCAATGTTGTTTCTAATGCTTGGAAGACTCTGCCCCATATGACTTCAAATTGTGTTACGTTGTTTCTGACTGTAGCCAGATTTTTTTCAATAGTTAAATAATAAAACATTTGATTCTTCCATTCTCTTAATGCTGGGGTTGTCATGCCCTGATCTGTTTCACCTGTCCTTGTGCTTGTCTCCACCCCCTCCAGGTGTCGCCCATCTTCCCCATTATCCCCTGGATACTTATACCTGTGTTCTCTGTTTGTCTGTTGCCGGTTCGTCATTGTTTGTCAAGTCAACCAGCGTTTTGTCTCAGCTGCTGCTTTTCCCTGCTATTCCCCAGTCTCTCTTTTTCCTCGCACTCCTGGTTTTGACCTTTGCCTGTCCTGACTCTGAGCCCGTCTGCCTGACCATTCTGCCTGCAGTCCTGTGCCTTTGCCACTACTCTGGATTAATGACCCCTGCCTGCCTTGACCTGTCGTTTGCCTGCCCCTGTTACTGTAATAAACATTGTTACTTCAATAAACATTGTTACTTCAACACAGTCTGCATTTGGGCTTTACCTAAAATGTGATAGTACGAACTGAGAATGGAAGAGTCTATAGCATACAGCAAAGAGACTGACCTAGCAGGCCAAACGTCATGACCTAGCATTGGACGCATTGTGGGAGCAATTCCAGGGGTTTCCTACCAGGCAGCCTACCACGACGGAAACCTCCCAGCCCCTCAGAAACCCGGCTGGTAGCCGCGCCGTCACCCCGTTTTCCCGGGAACCCCGCTTAACTACCCCGGAGCACTATGATGGAAATTCCAGAAATTGGCCGGGCCTTTCTCTCTAAATGCTCCCTCGTTTTCGAGCTGCAGCCTTCTTCGTTCCCCTCGGACCGCTCGAAAATAGCATATATTATTACGCTGATGTCCGGAAGGGCACTCGCCTGGGCCACGGCGGTGTGGGAGCAACAATCCACCGTCTGCCTCAGTCTGGAGGAATTCGTGGCGAAAGTTATTCAAGTTTGAGGCTCCGGTGTCTGGGAGAAAGGCTGCCCAGAAGTTACTCCAGCTTCGGGCAGGACTCCCTTCATGTGGCAGACTATGCGGTGGATTTCCGCACGCTAGCAGCGGAGGGTGCCTGAAACATGGAAGCGCTGTTCGACGCGTTCCTGCATGGCTTATCGGAGGAAGTAAAGGACAAGCTTGCAGCCAGGGAACTACCGACGGATCTTGATTCACTCATCACTTTAACCATTCTGCTTGATGGTCGGCTACAGGAACGTAGGAGGGAGAAGAGGTCTGATTGCAGTCCCAATCGCTCACTCAAGGATCCCACCTTGCATCTGATGAACTCTGGAAGTCCCAGAGAGGATACGATCTTACCTGAGTTCCTCCATGTGCTTCCGAAGATCGCCGATTTGCCTCTTCCCAAGCTGATACAGCTCGGCAGGGCTAGGCTGTCTCCAGCAGAATGCATACACAGACTTATCACCCAGAGTTGTCTGTATTGTAGTACTGCTGGTCATTATGTGTCTATCTGTTCCTTCAAGGGACCTAGATCATTGGTAGGAATGAGTACTCTGGTAGGTCTTAAGGATAATTTTGCTTCTCCCCTTACTCGCCCGCCTCTCCATGCCACCCTGCGGTGGGGCGACCAGTCCAAGTCTGTCCAGATAGTCATTGACTCGGGGGCCGATATGAGTCTTATGGACGTTACTCTGGCGTCTGAGCTGGGCATCACTACTCAACCCTTCTCCGTTCCCATGAATGTTAGAGTGCTGGATGGGCGCTCTATAGGCCAGGTCACCCACCATACCACCCCATCAACCTACGTGTGTTGGAGAACCACAGCAAGATGATCCAAGATAGGCTTTCTGCAAGGTTTTGTACATCTTACCTATCAGATGAGTACCTGTTTCTGACTCAATCAGGATTTCCTCAACTTAAAAAAATATATATTTCACCTTTATTTTACTACTTTGCTCTGATGTCCAAACGCTTTCAGGTCGATATTTTGTGATATACAACTTTTAAGTTCTAAACTCAGCAATAAAAGAAATGTCCTCTCGCTGTCAACTGTATTTATTTTCAGCAAATGTATAATGTGTAAATATTTGTAAGATCATAACAAGACTCAACAACTGAGACATAAACTGAACAAGTTCCACAGACATGTGACTAACAACAATGGATTAATGTGTCCCTGAACATAGCGGGGGTCAAAATCAAAAGTACAGTCAGTATCTGGTGCATTAAGTACTGCAGTGCATCTCCTCCTCATGGACTGCACCAGATTTGTCAGTTCACTCTTGTCTTGCAGGAAATCATGCACAGAACGAGCAGCATGGCTGGTGGCATTGTCATGCTGGAGGGTCATGTCAGGATGAGCCTGCAGGAAGGGTACAACATGAGGGAGGATGATGTCTACCCTGTATCGCACAGTGTTGAGATTGCCAGCAAGGATAACAAGCTCAGTCCGATGATGCTGTGACACATCGCTCCAGACCATGACGGACCCTCCACCTCCAAATTGATCCCGTTCCAGAGTACAGGCCTCGGTGTAACGTTCATTCCTTCGACGATAAATGCGAATCCGACCATCACCCCTGGTGAGACAAAACCGCGACTCGTCAGAGAAGAGCACTTTTTGCCAGTCCTGTCTGGTCCAGCGACAGTGGGTTTGTGCCCATAGGCGACGTTGTTGCTGGTGATGTCTGGTGAGGACCTGCCCTACAACAGGCCTACTAGCCCTCAGTTCAACCTCTCTCAGCTTATTGCGGACAGTCCGAGCACTGATGGAGGGATTGTGCGTTGCCCTGGCCACATCTGCAGTCCTCATGCCTCCTTGCAGCATGCCTTAGGCACGTTCACGCAGATGAGCAGGGACCCTGGGCATCTTTCTTTTTGTGTTTTTCAGAGTCAGTAGAAAGGCTTTAGTGTCCTAAGTTTTCAGAACTGTGACCTCAATTGCATACCGTCTCTAAGCCGTTAGTGTCTTAACGACCGTTCCACAGGTGCATGTTCATTCATTGTTTATGGTTCGTTGAACAACCATGGGAAACAGTGCTTTAACCCTTCACAATGAAGATCTGTTAAGGTATTTGGATTTTTACAAATTATCTTTGAAAGACAGGGTCCTGAAAAAGGGACATTTCTTTTATTGCTGAGGTCAGTCTAAAATTGGACTGTCATAGATTTTTGTCGTGGATTTTTTATTTTATTTCCTATTATAACACTTTCCATGTGGTCCAATTTATCAGTGAATTGTGAAAAGCTATCCAAGGATTGTTCCCTGGGGGGGGGGGGGGGTTTATGGAGTGATGTTGGTTCTTGTAGAATCCGTTTCATTTTCCTCCATGTTGTCATAGTGTTCTTAACTATGAAGTTGTTCATGTTCTTAGCGCCATCCTTTGAAAACAGACACGTGAGAAGATTCTGGGGATGAGCATGTGCATCTTCAATATGGTCCCGTTGTTCCTCTTTAGTGTATTTAACAATATGTCTCAAGTAAAAGCCTTGTGTGGTGAGTTGAATTCCAAACCTGGAAGGTTAAAACCACCCTCAGATTTAGGGACATTTAAAACTTTCCTATTTACTGTGAGTTTTATTTGCCCATATTAAGTCTGTTATGGCAGAGTATACTTTTTTAAAGAATGTCTTCAGTGGGGTAATAGATAAATAAACAGTACAACTTTAGGAGCCATTCTATTCTAGAGGTTTATTCTTCCTGTAAGATTTATGGGGGAGATTGTTTCATTGAATTAGATCTGCTTTCATGCTCCCGAGTGGTGCAGCGGTCTAAGGCACTGCATCTCAGTGCTTGAGGTGTCACTACAGACACCCTGGTTCGATTGCAGGCTGTATCACAACCGGCCGTGATTAGGAGTCCCATAGGGTGGTGCACATTTGGCCCAGCATCGTCTGGGTTTGCCCGGTGTAGGCCGTCATTGTAAAAAAATATTTGTTTAAAAAAAAAGTTTTTTAATTAGGATATTTACTTTTTTTTTGTGGATCACTTAAAGGAGTCATTCATTTGTTTTTTTCTACATTCATTTTATTTATCCTGAGATTTTAGAGTATTCTGAAAATATTTTTAACAAGTAGGGCATTGAGTTTTCAATATTAGTCAGGTATATCAGGAGATCGTCGGCAAATCAGTTTAGTTTATATTCATATTTACCAATTCTGATACCAGTTACGTTTGGATCCTGTCTAATGATTTCTGCAAGCGGCTCAATTGCCGTGTTCATTACATGACACAATAGACTTCCTAATATGGATGCCGTACAGATGAGCAGGCAATGTGCCAATGAGACAGTTCTCAGGTCAGTTGTCTTATCTGGAGAGCCACCCGTCTGGGCAAGAGCAGTTTACCAGTCAAGTGGGTCTTGTGACACTACATTTCTATCTTTTGCTAAGGCTATAACACCACTGATATGAATGTTTTTGAAATTGCCGAAAATTGTCCTGTTAATGGCAGGCCTATTGTTCTTTGAGACAAATGGGTACATGAACTTCACAAGAGGTTAAATTAGCGACACCGAAGCCTCAAACGCTCGTGCCGACTCACTCTTTCTCACAGAAACATCCACAGTAGTTGAGTGAGTGATGGTGCCTTCACTCCCCATCATCACCTGCCGCATCACGACCAATCTGTCTGGTATACCCTTCCATGTAGTTTCATGTTATCACGTTTTGTTTTACATGTTGCCACACGTTATCACATTAAATTCACATAAGATCACGTTATCACATTAAATTCACATCAGATCACGTTATCACATTAAATTCACATAAGATCACGTTATCACATTCAATTCACATAAGATCACGTGATCACATTCAATTCACATAAGATCACGTGATCACATTAAATTCACACAAGATCACGTTATCACATTAAATTCACATAAGATCACGTGATCACATTAAATTCACATAAGATCACGTGATCACATGAAAACACATGTTTTTTGGAACACTTCCCATGTGAAATTCAAGAGGATACAGTATAAGTGAGGAGATAAATAAATAAAAGACACTAGATGCAGAGACTGTTTTCCCCAGAATGCCAGATAAGCCAATGTTCCTTAAGGATGACAGAGCAACATCACTGACGCCCTCAGTTCTCCCCAACTGTCAGGTGCTGAGGTGGCGCAGTAGAGGAAGATGGACAGACAGAAGGACCGTCGAGACCTGACGTGTCTGAAGGTAGGTGAGAGGCATCACTCAACGGACAAGTTGGCATATCAAGAGGTCAGAGTGCGTGTCAGGGAGTTACTGACTGCATTAATCCACACAGTGCCCTCCACCACTGCTGCCTACCGGCCATTTGTCTAAATCTTTTTCAGCCCGAGTCATCTGATGTCAACAGCCAGACAACCAAGGAGGCGAGTTATATGCATTGACATCGGTTAAGGTGAGAAAGGGAGTGTGAGAACTTCCCCATTGAGGAAAACATAAGTACTTTCCTAGCCATTATGATGACGAACTGACTTAAAAACGGAACATTCAGCAGCCTTACAGCATCAACAACTACCTGTGTGACTCAGAAACTGACCTGATAGCCTGATAACAGAGTGACCATAGTTTGGATGTCTTTGGTAAGAAAACATCCAACACAATGAAGAGATGTCACATCGTAACAGCGATTTGATTGGTCAAATAATACACTGTGACATTATCTGTCAAAGGGACATGCTACTGACACACCTGTTCCTTTCAGTCATATGACCCTGATCCTAACATCTCAAACCTTCTGCGATCCGAAGATTGACACTCCTCCTGCATGTAACAAAGTCTTTCAGTGACGGCTTGCTGAGTATGGTAGTCTACAATTTGACTTGAAGATTTTGTGTCGGCCTGTCCCTCAACAAGTTCTATATTCAGCCTAGTAAGGGAATACCCCATACATCACACAAACGCACACACACACACCTAGAGTAGAATTACTGTGAAGTTGTTACATAAACAACCCTCATTATCAGTTCTAATGAAAACACTTTGCTGCTAAACGCAGAATGGTTCTAATGAAAACACTCTGCTGATAAACACAGAACGGTTCTAATGAAAACACTTTGCTGATAAACACAGAACGGTTCTAATGAAAACACTCTGCTGATAAACACAGAACGGTTCTAATGAAAACACTGCTGATAAACACAGAACGGTTCTAATGAAAACACTTTGCTGCTAAACACAGAACGGTTCTAATGAAAACACTGCTGATAAACACAGAACGGTTCTAATGAAAACACTTTGCTGCCAAACACAGAACGGTTCTAATGAAAACACTCTGCTGATAAACACAGAACGGTTCTAATGAAAACACTTGATGATAAACGCAGAACAGTTCTAATGAAAACACTGCTCCTAAACGCAGAACGGTTCTAATGAAAACACTCTGCTGATAAACACAGAACGGTTCTAATGAAAACACTTTGCTGATAAATGCAGAGCGGTTCTAATGAAAACACTCTGCTGATAAACACAGAACGGTTCTAATGAAAACACTTTGCTGCTAAACGCAGAACGGATTTCGAATGACAACACTTTGCTGCTAAACACAGAACGGTTCTAATGAAAACACTCTGCTGATAAACACAGAACGGTTCTAACGAAAACACTTTGCTGATAAATGCAGAGCGGTTCTAATGAAAACACTTTGCTGCTAAACGCAGAACGGTTCTAATGAAAACACTTTGCTGCTAAATGCAGAATGGTTCTAATGAAAAGATGTTGCTGCTAAACGCAGAACGGTTCTAATGAAAACACTTTGCTGCTAAATGCAGAACAGTTGTAATGAAAAGATGTTGCTGCTAAACGCTGAACAGTTCTGTCTTTAGTGAAGGCTCTCTATCCTGAACAGCTACATTCTACACTCAGTCAGCATTTTTAACAGGAACTCTTCTCTCCCTCTGTTAATTGTTTGCAGGAAATATTTCAATATAAAAATATAAACATTTGTATTGGGTGTATCTACCGACGGCCTGTACAGGTCTGGAAAGATACGTCTGTTGTTTTGTTATTTTTGTTTTACTCTGCCAGAAAACACGCTGGATGATTCAGAATCCATTGAAGACTACAGCTCGGCATTTAACACCATAGTACCCTCCAAGCTCGTAATCAAGCTCCCCGCCCTGTGCAACTGGGTACTGGACTTCCTGACGGGCCGCCCCCAGGTGGTGAGGGTAGGCAACAACATCTCCACCCCGCTGATCCTCAACACTGGGGCCCCACAAGGGTGCATTCTGAGCCCTCTCCTGTTCACCCACGACTGCGTGGCCACGCACGCCTCCAACTCAATCATCAAGTTTGCGGACGACACAACAGTGGTAGGCTTGATTACCAACAACGACGAGACAGCCTACAGGGAGGAGGAGAGGGCCCTCGGAGTGTGGTGTCAGGAAAATAACCTCACACTCAACATCAACAAAACTAAGGAGATGACTGTGGACTTCAGGAAACAGCAGAGGGAACACCCCCCTATCCACATCGATGGAACAGTAGTGGAGAGGGTAGCAAGTTTTAAGTTCCTCGGCATACACATCACAGACAAACTGAATTGGTCCACCCACACAGACAGCATCGTGAAGAAGGCGCAGCAGCGCCTCTTCAACCTCAGGAGGCTGATGAAATTTGGCTTGTCACCAAAAGCACTCACAAACTTCTACAGATGCACAACCAAGAGCATCCTGGCGGGCTGTATCACCGCCTAGTACAGCAACTGCTCCGCCCACAACCGTAAGGCTCTCCAGAGGGTAGTGAGGTCTGCACAACGCATTACCGGGGGCAAACTACCTGCCCTCCAGGAAACCTACACCACCCGATGTTACAGGAAGGCCATAAAGATAGAAGCTATTTTTCAGTCTCTCGGTCCCTGCTTTGATGCACCTGTACTGACCTCGCCTTCTGGATGATAGCGGGGTGAACAGGTAGTGGCTCGGGTGGTTGTTGTCCATGATGATCTTTTTTTTTTTTATCCCTCAGGCCCGGAGCACTGCAAGGATGTATGCTCTCATCTCTACTCTGCTCACTCTACATCAATGACTGCACCTCCAACAACGCATCTGTCAAACTACTGAAGTTTGCAGATGACACCACTCTGGTCTCTCTCATCACTGACGGCTACGCATCCAGGTACTGTGGATAGGTCGACCGGCAGGTGGCCTGGTGCAGACACAATAACATGGAACTCAATACAGACAAAACCATGGAGATGGTGGTTGAATTCAGAGAACTCCCCCCACCAGGTCTCCCCCTCGAGATTGATGGCTCAGCTGTTAGCACAGATGAATCATTCAAATTCCTGTGGACCATCATCAGTGGAAGGACAACATCACAGCGGTCACCAAGAAGGCACACCAGTGGATTTACTACTTATGGCAGCAATGTTGAAGAACCAATGGCAGCGATTCTTCTCTGCAGATCCTCTTAAACTCTGTCAGATTAGATGGGAAGTGTCGCTGCACAGCTATTTTCAGGTCTCTCCAGAGATGTTCGATCGGGTTCAAATCCAGGCTCTGGCTGGGGACTCAAGGACATTCAGAGAATTGTACTGAAGCCACTCCTGCATTGTCTTGGCTATGTGCTTAGGGCCATTGTCCTGTTGGAAGGTGAACCTTCACCCCAGTCTGAGGTCCTGAGCACTCTGGAGCAGGTTTTCATCAAAGATCTCTCTGTACTTTGCTCCATTCATCTTTCCCTCGATCCCGACTTGTCTCCTAGTCACTCCTAGTTAACATCCCCACAACATGATGGTGCCAGGTGTCCTCCAGATGTGACGCTTGGCATTTAGGCCAAAGAGTTCAATCCTGGTTTCATCAGACCAGAGAATCTTGATCTTGATACTTGTCATGCGCAAAGTAGATGTCCTAACCGACTTGCCAAAACTACAGTTCATTGACAAGAAATTTGTGGATGGGTTGAAAAACGAGTTTTAATGATGTATGTAAACTTCCGACTTCAACTGTAAATACTGTATTTCTATTTTTTTTATTTTAATACATTTGCAAACTTAAAAAAAAACGTTTTTCACTTTGTCATCATGGGGTATTGTGTGTAGATTGATGAGGATTTTTTTTATTTAATCCATTTTAGAGTAAGGTTGTAATCTAACAAAATACAGAAAAGGGGAGGGGGTCTGAATGCTTTTCGAATGTACTGTATATCAACTTTGTTTAAACTCCACTGTCTGTATTCTGTCTCTAAATGGTGTCTATCACTAGCAGCACCATATCACCAAGTAACATTCTGAGTATGTGCACATGCACTTGGTGAATAAGTGAATAAAGGTGATTGATTCTGATTCTGATAACGCTTGGTTAAAGTCTAACATTAGCTTGAGCCTTTGGGGAGAAGAACAATAGTGAATGTAAGGGATGTTCAGATAGATACAGGCTGACAGTGAGGCTATGCGGATGCTTCCAGAGTGAGTGCCCACAGCGAGAAGAGGTCTCTGATATTGACAAAGTCGTTGGCTGGAAAACATTGCCATTTGGAGAGTCAGCGGGATAGACTGTCTTCAATAACATCACGCCTGTGTACAAATCAATTAGAAGGGAGAGCGGGTATAACTTAAAGGCCTGCTGCTCACACACATAAACATGCATACATACGTACATGCACATATGCACGAACACATTCATACATGGATAAAGCGCCAGTGTTTCCTCTATATTCATTTAGTAGCGGCGCTCCACCGCTAAATCACGGCCACCACTGCAAATATACAATGAGAGTACAAAACATTAGGATCACCTTCCTAATATTGAGTTGCACACCCTTTTGCTCACAGAAGAGCTTCAATTCATCAGGGCAGGGACTCTCTACAAGGTGTTGAAAGCGTTCCACAGGGATGTTGGCCCATGTTGACGCAAATGCTTCCCACAGTTGTGTCAAGTTGGCTGGATGTCCTTTGGGTGGTGGACCATTCTTGATACACACTGGAAACGGTTGAGGATGAAAAACCCAGTAGCGTTGCAGTTCTTGACACATACCAGTGCGCCTGGCACCTACTACAATACCCTGTTCAAAGGCACTTCAATATTTTGTCTTGCCCATTCACCCTCTGAATGGCACACATACACAATCCATGTCTCAATTGTCTCTATGCTTAAAAATCCTTCTTTAACTTGTCTTCTTCCCATTCATCTGCACTGATTGAAGAGGATTTAACAAGTGACATCAATAAGGGATCATAGTTTTCACCTGGATTCACCTGGTCAGTCAAGAGCACGTGTCCTTAATGTTTTGCATACTCAGTGTATATGCAGTACCAGTCAACAGTTTGAACACACCTACTCATTCAAGGGTTTTTCTTTCTTTTTGACTCTTTTCTACATTGTAAATAGTGAAGACATCAAAACTATGAAATAACACATATGGAAAATAGTGTTAAACAATTCAAAATATATTTTATATTTAAGATTATTCAAAGGAGCAAACCCTTTGCTTTGATGACAGCTTTGCACACTCGTGGCATTCTCTCAACCAGCTTCAAGAGGTTGTCACCTGGACTGCATTTCAATAAACAGGTGTGCCTTGTTAAAAGTGAATTTGTGGAATTTCTTCCTAAGCTAATCAATTGTGTTGTGACAAGGTAGGGGTGGTATACAGAAGATAGCCTTACTTGGTAATAGACCGAGTCCATATTATGGCAAGAACTGCTCAAATAAGCAAAGAGAAACGACAGTCCATCATTACTTTAAGACAGGAAAGTCAGTCAATTCAGAACATTTCAAGAACATTCTTTAAATGCAGTCGCAAAAACCATCAAGCGCTATGATGAAACTGGCTCTCATGAGGACCGCCACAGGAAAGGAAGACCCAGAGTTAACTCTGCTGCAGAGGGTAAGTTCGTTAGAGTTACCCGCCTCAGAAATTGCAGCCCAAATAAATGCTTCACAGAGTTCAAGGAACAGACACATCTCAACATCATCTGTTCAGAGGAGAATCAGACCTTCATGGTCAAATTGATGCAAAAAAAAAACGCTGCTAAAGGACACCAATAATAAGAAGAGACTTGCTTGGGCCAAGAAACACAAGCAATGGACATTAGACCGGTGGAAATCTGTATTTTGGTCTGACGAGTCCAAATACTCCTGGAAATAATCCTAATCTTCCATGCCGTCCCTAGGAGGGGTGAGTCACTAACGTGATCTTCATGTCCAGGTTGGCGCTCCCCCTTGGGTTGTGCCGTGGCGAAGATCTTTGTGGGCTATACTCGGCCTTGTCTCAGGATGGTAAATTGGTGGTTGAAGATATCCCTCTAGTGGTGTGGAGGCTGTGCTTTGGCAAAGTGGTTGGGGTTATATCCTGCCTGTTTGGCCCTTTCCGAGGGTTTGGTCGGACGGGGCAGTGTCTCCCGACCCATCCTGTCTCAGCCTCCAGTATTTATGCTGCAGTAGTTTATGTGTCGGGGGGCTAGGGTCAGTCTGTTATACCTGGAGTATTTCTCTTGTCTTATCCTGTGTGAATTTAAGTATGCTCTCTGTAATTCTCTCTCTCTTTCTCTTTTTTCTCTCTTTTTCTTTTTCTTTTTCTCTTTCTTTCTTTCTTTCTTTCTTTCTTTCTTTCTTTCTTTCTTTCTCTCTCGGAGGACCTGAGCCCTAGGATCATGCCTCAGGACTACCTGGCCTGATGACTCCTTGCTGTCCCCAGGCCACCTGGCCGTGCTGCTGCTCCAGTTTCAACTGTTCTGCCTGCGGCTATGGAACCCTGACCTGTTCACTGGACGTGCTACCTGTCCCAGACCTGCTCTTTTCAACTCTCTTGAGACAGCAGGAGCAGTAGAGATACTCTGAATGATCGGCTATGAAAAACCAACTGACATTTACTCCTGAGGTTCTGACCTGTTGCACCCTCAACAACCACTGTGATTATTATTATTTGACCCTGCTGGGATCGCCTTGCCATAACAGGTTTCAAGCAACGAGTCGGAGTCAGAGGCAGAGCCTTCTCTTGTCTCTACTCCTCCCGTTACGGGGTCTGAGACACCGAAGCTTCCCACCATTAGCTCTGACAAATTGAAAACTCCATTACACACAGTATTAGACTTAAAATGAATCATCTAGCGATCATACACTGTTTACCAGGGGGCAGGGCTACCGACGTTATGGCTAATCTGAAGATGGTGCTGGCTAAAGCTAAAACTGGAGAGTATAGAGAGTATAGAGATATTGTTATCCACGTCGGCACCAACGATGTTAGGATGAAACAGTCAGAGATCACCAAGCGCAACATAGCTTCAGCGTGTAAATCAGCTAGAAAGATGTGTCGGCATCGAGTAATTGTCTCTGGCCCCCTCCCAGTTAGGGGGAGTGATGAGCTCTACAGCAGAGTCTCACAACTTAATTGCTGGTTGAAAACTGTTTTCTGCCCCTCCCAAAAGATAGAATTTGTAGATAATTGGCCCTCTTTCTGGGACTCACCCACAAGCAGGACCAAGCCTGACCTGCTGAGGAGTGACGGACTCCATCCTAGCTGGAGGGGTGCTCTCATCTTATCTACCAACATAGACAGGGCTCTAACTCCTCTAGCTCCACAATGAAATAGGGTGCAGGCCAGGCAGCAGGCTGTTAGCCAGCCTGCCAGCATAGTGGTGTCTGCCACTAGCACAGTCAGTGTAGCCAGCTCAGCTATCCCCATTGAGACCATGTCTGCGCCTCGACCTAGGTTGGGCAAAACTAAATATGGCGGTGTTCACCTTAGCAATCTCACTAGGATAAAGACCTCCTCCATTCCTGTCATTATTGAAAGAGATCTTGATACCTCACATCTCAAAATAGGGCTACTCAGTGTTAGATCCCTTACTTCAAAGGCAATTATAGTCAATTAATTAACTAATCACGGATCATAATCTTGATGTGATTGGCCTGACTGAAACATGGCTTAAGCCTGATGAATTTACTGTGTTAAGTGAGGCCTCACCTCCTGGCTACACTAGTGATGGACATGCATCCCGCAAAGGCGGAGGTGTTGCTAACATTTACGATAGCAAATGTCAATAAAAAAAATAAAAAAAACGTTTTTGTCTTTTGAGCTTCTAGTCATGAAATCTATGCAGCCTACTCAATCACTTTTTATAGCTACTGTTTACAGGCCTCCTGGGCCATATACAGCGTTCCTCATTGAGTTCCCTGAATTCCTATCGGACCTTGTAGTCATAGCAGATAATATTCTAATCTTTGGTGACTTTAATATTCACATGGAAAAGTCCACAGACCCACTCCAAAAGGCTTTCGGAGTCATCATGGACTCAGTGGGTTTTGTCCAACATGTCTCTGGACCTACTCACTCTCACAATCATACTCTGGACCTAGTTTTGTCCCATGGAATAAATGTTGTGGATCTTAATCTTTTTCCTCATAATCCTGGACTATCGGACCACCATTTTATTATGTTTGCAATTGCAACAAATAATCTGCTCAGACCCCAACCAAGGAACATCAAAAGTTGTGCTATAAATTCACAGACAACACAAAGATTCCTTGATGTCCTTCCAGACTCCCTCTGTCTACCCAACGACGCCAGAGGACAAAAATCAGTTAACCACCTAACTGAGGAATTCAATTTAACCAAGCGCAATACCCTAGATGCAGTTGTACCCCTAAAAACTAAAAACATTTCTCATAAGAAACTAGCTCCCTGGTATACAGAAAATACCCGAGCTCTGAAGCAAGCTTCCAGAAAATTGGAACGGAAATGGCGCCACACCAAACTGGAAGTCTTCCGACTAGCTTGGAAAGACAGTACCGTGCAGTATCGAAGAGCCCTCATTGCTGCTCGATCATCCTATTTTTCCAACTTAATTGAGGAAAATAAGAACAATCCGAAATTCCTTTTTGATACTGTCACAAAGCTAACTAAAAAGCAGCATTCCTCAAGAGAGGATGGCTTTCACTTCAGCAGTAATAAATTCATGAACTTCTTTGAGGAAAAGATCATGATTATTAGAAAGCAAATTACGGACTCCTCTCTAAATCTGCGTATTCCTTCAAAGCTCAGTTGTCCTGAGTCTGCACAACTCTGCCAGGACCTAGGATCAAGAGAGACACTCAAGTGTTTTAGTACTATATCTCTTGACACAATGATGAAAATAATCATGGCCTCTAAACCTTCAAGCTGCATACTGGACCCTATTCCAACTAAACTACTGAAAGAGCTGCTTCCTGTGCTTGGCCCTCCTATGTTGAACATAATGAACGGCTCTCTATCCACCGGATGTGTACAAAACTCACTAAAAGTGGCAGTAATAAAGCCTCTCTTGAAAAAGCCAAACCTTGACCCAGAAAATATAAAAAACTATCGGACTATATCGAATCTTCCATTCCTCTCAACCATTTTAGAAAAGGTTGTTTCGCAGCAACTCACTGCTTTCCTGAAGACAAACAATGTATACGAAATGATTCAGTCTGGTTTTAGACCTTATCATAGCACTGAGACTGCACTTGTGAAGGTGGTAAATTACCTTTTAATGGCATCAGACCGAGGCTCTGCATCTGTCCTCGTGCTCCTAGACCTTAGTGCTGCTTTTGATACCATCGATCACCACATTCTTTTGGAGAGATTGGAAACCCAAATTGGTCTACACGGACAAGTTCTGGCCTGGTTTAGATCTTATCTGTCAGAAAGATATCAGTTTGTCTCTGTGAATGGTTTGTCCTCTGACAAATCAACTGTAAATTCGGTGTTCCTCAAGGTTCCGTTTTAGGACCACTATTGTTTTCACTATATATTTTACCTCTTGGGGATGTCATTTGAAAACATAATGTTAACTTTCACTGCTATGCGGATGACACACTGCTGTACATTTCAATGAAACATGGTGAAGCCCCAAAATTGCCCTCGCTAGAAGCATGTGTTTCAGACATAAAGAAGTGGATGGCTGCAAACCTTCTACTTTTAAACTCGGACAAAACAGAGATGCTTGTTCTAGGTCCCAAGAAACAAAGAGATCTTCTGTTGAATCTGACAATTAATCTTAATGGTTGTACAGTCGTCTCAAATAAAACTGTGAAGGACCTCGGCGTTACTCTGGACCCTGATCTCTCTTTTGAAGAACATATCAAGACTGTTTCAAGGACAGCTTTTTTCCATCTACGTAACATTGCAGAAATCAGAAACTTTCTGTCCAAAAATGATGCAGAAAAATGTATCCATGCTTTTGTCACTTTTAGGTTAAACTACTGCAATGCTATACTTTCCGGCTACCCGGATAAAGCACAAAATAAACTTCAGTTAGTGCTAAATACGGCTGCTAGAATCCTGACTAGAACCAAAACATTTGATCATATTACTCCAGTGCTAGCCTCCCTACACTGGCTTCCTGTCAAGGCAAGGGCTGATTTCAAGGTTTTACTGCTAACCTACAAAGCATTACATGGGCTTGCTCGTACCTATCTCTCTGATTTGGTCCTGCCGTACATACCTACACGTACGCTACGGTCACAAGATGCAGGCCTCCTAATTGTCCCTAAAATTTCTAAGCAAACAGCTGGAGGCAGGGCTTTCTCCTATAGAGCTCCATTTTTATGGAATGGTTTGCCTACCCATGTGAGAGACGCATTCTCGGTCTCAACCTTTAAGTCTTTACTGAAGACTCATCTTTTCAGTAGGTCATATGATTGAGTGTAGTTTGGCCCAGGAGTGTGAAGGTGAACGGAAAGGCTCTGGAGCAACGAACCGCCCTTGCTGTCTCTGCCTGGCCGGTTCCCCTCTTTCCACTGGGATTCTCTGCCTCTAACCCTATTACAGGGGCTGAGTCACTGGCTTGCTAGGGCTCTTTCATACCGTCCCTAGGAGGGGTGCGTCACTTGAGTGGGTTGAGTCCCTGATGTGATCTTCCTGTCTGGGTTGGCGCCACGCCCTTGGGTTGTGCCGTGGCGGAGATCATTGTGGGTTATACTCGGCCTTGTCTCAGGATGGTAAGTTGGTGGTTGAAGATATCCTTCTAGTGGTGTGGGGGCTGTGCTTTGTCAAAGTGGGTGGGGTTATATCCTTCCTGTTTGGCCCTGTCCGGGGGTGTCATCGGATGGGACCACAGTGTCTCCGGACCCCTCCTGTCTCAGCCTCGAGTATTTATGCTGCAGTAGTTTATGTGTCGGGGGGCTAGGGTCAGTTTGTTATATCTGGAGTACTTCTCCTGTCCTATCCGGTGTCCTGTGTGAATTTAAGTATGCTCTCTCTAATTCTCTCTTTCTCTCTTTCTTTCACTCTCTCAGAGGACCTGAGCACTAGGACCATGCCTCAGGACTACCTGACATCAAATCAAATCAAATCAAATTTTATTTGTCACATACACATGGTTAGCAGATGTTAATGCGAGTGTAGCGAAATGCTTGTGCTTCTAGTTCCGACAATGCAGTAATAACCAACAAGTAATCTAACTAACAATTCCAAAACTACTGTCTTATACACGGTGTAAGGGGATAAAGAATATGTACATAAGATATATGAATGAGTGATGGTACAGAGCAGCATAGGCAAGATACAGTAGATGGTATCGAGTACAGTATATACATATGAGATGAGTATGTAAACAAAGTGCATA